>NC_090375.1:8562087-8802970 GCF_036365525.1 Heterodontus francisci | reverse complement strand
TTTACATGCCCTCTGAAATGGGCCTAGCAAGCCACTCAGTTGTACCCAACCGCTACAAAGTCAATAAAAAGTATGAAACCGGACGGTACCACCCGTGCATCGAACCGAGACACCAAGAACGACAACGGCCAAACCAGCCCTGTCGACCCTGCAAAGTCCTCCTTACTAACATCTAGGTGCTTGTGCCAAAGTTGTGAGAGCTGACCCACAGACTAATCAAGCAACAGCCTGACATAGTCATACTCACGGAATCATACCTTACAGACAATGTCCCAGACACTGCAATCACTATCCCTGGGTATTGTTCCTGTCCCACTGGCAGGACAGACCCAGCAGAGTGTGGTGGGCACAGTGGTATACAGTATGGAGGAGTCCTCAACATCGATACCGGACCCCATGAAGTCTCATGACATCAAGTCAAACATGGGCATAGGTAACCTCCTACTGATTACACCTACTGCCCTCCTCAGCTCATCCACCATGTTGAACATCCACTTGGAGGAAGCACCGAGGTGGCAAGGGCACAAAATGTACTCTGGGTGGGGACTTCAATGTCCATCACCAAGAGTGGCTCGGTAGCAACCACTACTGACCGAGCCCCAAAAGGATATAGCTGGCAGACTGGTCTGCGGCAGGTGGTAGGGGGAACCAACACAAGGGGAAAAAAACTAACCCTTTGCTCTGTCCTCACCAATCTGCTGCTGCAGATGCTTCTGTCCATTACTGTATTGGTAGGAGTGACCACCGCAAAGTCCTTGTGGAGACGAAGTCCTGCCTTCACATTGAGGATACCGATCGTGCTGAGTGTGCACTATCACCGTGCTGAATGGATAGATTTCGAACAGATCTAGCAATACAAAACTGGGCATCCATGAGGGCACTGTGGGCCATCAGCAGCAGCAGAATTGTACTCAACTACAATCTGTAACCTCATGGCCCGGCAATATCCCCCACTCTATTCATTACAATCAAGCCAGGAGACCAACCCTGTTCAATGAAGAGTGCAGGAGGGCATCCAGGAGAGCACCAGGCATACCTCAAAATAGAGATGTCAACCTGGTGAATCTACAACACAGGCTATCTGCATGCCAAACTGCATAAACAGCATGCGATAGAGAGAGCTAAGCGATCCCATACCAATGGATCAGATCTAAGCTCTGCAGTCCTGCCACAACCAGCCGTGAATGGTGGTGGACAATTAAGCAACTAACTGGAGCAGATGGTAAGTATGTACCTGTCAGGCAGGGAGGAAGTTGGCGAGCGAGGTTTACTAAAGAAGTTGAAGAGCTTGTCAAGAGGAAGAAGAAGGCTTATGTTAGGATGAGACGTGAAGGCTCAGTTAGGCACTTGAGAGTTACAAGCTAGCCAGGAAGGATCTAAAAAGAGATAAGAAGAGGACACGAGAAGTCATTGCGATAGGATCAAAGAAAACCCTAAGGCTTTCTATAGGTATATCAGGAATAAAAGAATGACTAGAGATAGGTTAGGGCCAATCAAGGATAGTAGTGGGAAGTTGTGAGTGGAATCGGAGGAGATAGGGGAAGTGTTAAATGATATTTTCGTCAGTATTTACAGTGGAGAAAGAAAAATGTTGTCGAGGAGAATACTGAGATACAGACTACTGGGCTAGATGGGATTGAGGTTCACAAGGAGGAGGTGTTAGCAATTTTGGAAAGTTGTGAAAATAGATAAGTCCCCTGGGCCAGATGGGATTTATCCTATGATTCTCTGGGAAGCCAGGGAGGAGATTGCAGAGCCTTTGTCCTTGATTTTTATGTCGTCATTGTCGACAGGAATAGTGCCTGAAGACTGGAGGATAGCAAATGTTGTCCCCTTGTTCAAGAAGGGGAGTAGAGACAGCCCTGGTAATTATAGACCTGTGAGCCTTACTTCGGTTGTGGGTAAAATGTTGGAAAAGGTTATAAGAGATAGGATTTATAATCATCTTGAAAAGAATAAGCTCATTTGCGATAGTCAGCACGGTTTTGTGAAAGGTAGGTCGTGCCTCACAAACCTTATTGAGTTTTTTGACAAGGTGACCAAACAGGTGGATGAGGGTAAAGCCGTGGATGTGGTCTATATGGATTTCAGTAAGGCGTTTGATAAAGTTCCCACGGTAGGCTATTGCCGAAAATACAGAAGTATGGGATTGAAGGTGAATTAGTGCTTTGGATCAGAAATTGGCTAGCTGAAAGAAGACAGAGGTGTGTGTTGATGGTAAATGTTCATCCTGGAGTATAGTTTCTAGTGGTGTACCGCAAGGATCTGTTTTGGGGCCACTGACTGTTTGTCATTTTAATAAATGACCTGGATGAGTGTGTAGAAGGGTGGGTTAGTAAATTTGCGGATGACACGAAGGTCGGTGGAGTTGTGGATAGTGCCGAAGGATGTTGTAGGTTACAGAGGGACATAGATAGGCTGCAGAGCTGGGCTGAGAGATGGCAAATGGAGTTTAATGCGGAAAAGTGTGAGGTGATTCACTTCGGAAGGAGCAACAGGATTGCAGAATACTGGGCTAATGGGAAAATTCTTGGTAGTGTAGATGAGCAGAGAGATCTTGGTGTCCAGGTACATAAATACCTGAAAGTTGCCACCCAGGTTAATAGAGCTGTTAAGAAGGCATATGGTGTGTTAGCTTTTATTAGTAGGGGGATCGTGTTTAGGAGCCACGAGGTCATGCTGCAGCTGTACAGAACTCTGGTGCGGCCGCACCTGGAGTATTGCGTGCAGTTCTGGTCACCGCATTATAGGAAGGATGTGGAAGCTTTGGAAAAGGTGCAGAGGAGATTTACTAGGATGTTGCCTGGTATGGAGGGAAGGTCTTACGAGGAAAGGCTGAGGGACTTGAGGTTGTTTTCGTTAGAGAGAAGGAGGAGAAGAGGTGACTTAATAGAGACATATAAGATAATCAGAGGGCTGGACAGGGTGGATAGTGAGAGCCTTTTTCCTCGGATGGTGATGGCAAACACGAGGGGACATAGCTTTAAGTTGAGGGGTGATAGATATAGGACAGATGTCAGAGGTAGTTTCTTTACACAGAGAGTAGTAGGGGCGTGGAATGCCCTGCCTGCAACAGTAGTAGACTCGCCAACTTTAAGGGCATTTAAGTGGTCATTGGATAGACATATGGATGAAAATGGCATAGTGTAGGTCAGATGGTTTCACAGGTCGGCGCAACATCGAGGGCCGAAGGGCCTGTACTGCGCTGTAATGTTCTATGTTCTATGTTCTATGGCTCCACAAATATCCCCAGCACATCAGTGCAAAAGATAAGGCTGAAGCATTTGCAACAATCTTCAGCCAGAAGTGCCGAGTTGGTGATCCATCTTGGCCTCCTCCTGATGTCCCCAGCATCACAGATGCCAGACTTCAGTCAATTCGATTCACTCCGCGTAATATCAAGCAACGACTGAAGGCACTGGATACTACAAAAGCTATGAACCCTGACAATATTTCGGCAATAGTACTGAAGGCCTGTGCTCCTAGCCAAGCTGTTCCAGTACAGCTACAACACTGGCATCTACCCTGCAATGTGGAAAATTGCCCAGGTCTGTCCTGTACACAAAAAGCAGGACAAATACAACCCGGCCAATTACCACCCCATCAGCCTACTCTCAATCATCAGTAAAGTGATGGAAGGTGTCATCAACAGTGCCATCAAGCGGCACTTGCTTCGCAATAACCTGCTCAGTGATGCTCAGTTTGGGTTCCACCAGGGCCACTCAGCTCCTGACCTCATTACAGCCTTGGTTCAAACATGGACAAAAGGGCTGAACTCACGGGGTGAGGTGAGAGTGACTGCCCTTGACATCAAGGCAGCAGTTGACCGAGTATGGCATCATGGGCGGCACAGTGGCGCAGTGGTTAGCACTGCAGCCTCACAGCTGCAGGGACCCGGGTTCGATTCTGGGTACTGCCTGTGTGGAGTTTGCAAGTTCTCCCTGTGTCTGCGTGGGTTTTCTCCGGGTGCTCCGGTTTCCTCCCACAAGCCAAAAGACTTGCAGGTTGGTCGGTAAATTGGCCATTATAAATTGTCACTAGTATAGGTAGGTGGTAGGGAAATATAGAGACAGGTGGGGATGTTTGGTAGGAATATGGGATTAGTGTAGGATTAGTATAAATGGGTTGTTGACGGTCGGCACAGACTCGGTGGGCCGAAGGGCCTGTTTCAGTGCTGTATCTCTAATCTAAAATCTAAAGGAGCCTAACAAAACTGAGGTCAATGGGAAGCTGGCTGGAGTCATACCTAACGCAAAGGAAGATGGTTGTGGTTGTTGTAGGTCAATCATCTCAGCTCCAGGACATCACTGCGGGAGTTCCTCAGGGTCGTGTCCTAGGCCCAAACATCTTCAGTTGCTTCATCAATGACCTTCCTTCAATCATAAGGTTAGAAGTGGGGATGTTCGCAGATGATTGCACAATGTTCAGCACCATTCGTGACTCCTCAGATACTGAAGCAGTCCGTGTAGAAATGCAGCAAGACCTGGACAATATCCAGGCTTGGGCTGATAAGTGGCAAGTAACATTTTCGCCACACAAGTGCCAGGCAATGACCATCTCCAACAAGAGAGAATCTAACCATTTCCCCTTGACATTCAACAGCATTACCATCGCTGAATCACCCACTATCAACGTTCTAGGGGCTACCATTGACCAGATACTGAACTGGGGTAGCCAAATAAATACTGTGGCTACAAGAGCAGGTCAGAGGCTAGGAATCCTGCAGCGAGTAAATCATCTCCTGACTCCCCAAAGCCTGTCCACCATCTACAAGGCACAAGTCAGGAGTGTGATGGAATACTCTCCACTTGCCTGGATGGGTGCAGCTCCAACAACACAAGAAGCTCAACATCATCCAGGACAAAGCAGCCCGCTTGATTGGCACCCCATCTACAAACATTCACTCCCTCCACCACCAAAGCACAGTGGCAGCAGTGTGTACCATCTACAAGATGCACTGCAGCAATGCACCAAGGCTCCTTAGACAGCACCTTCCAAACCCACGACCTCTACCAACTAGAAGGACAAGGGCAGCAAATACATTGGAACACCACCACCTGCAAGTTCCCCTCCAAGTCACACACCATCCTGATTTGGAACTATATCGCCATTCCTTCACTGTCGCTGGGTCAAAATCCTGGAACTCCCTTCCTAACAGCACTGTGGGTGTATCTACCCCAAATGGACTGCAGCGGTTCAAGAAGGCAGCTCACCACCACCTTCTCAAGGGCAATTAGGGATGGGCAATAAATGCTGGCCTGCCCACATCCCATGAATGAATTAAAAAAAAGTACTGGTCTCATCATTTAAGGAAGGATGTAAATGCATTGGAGGGGTTTATTCGACTAATACCTGGAATGGGAAGACCATCTTATGAGGAAAGTTTGGACAGGCTAAGCTTGTAACCGCTGGAATTTAGAAGAGTAAGAGGCAACTTGATTGAAACACACAAGATCCTGAGGGGTCTTGACAGGGTGGATGTGGAAAGGATGTTTCCCCTTGTGGGAGAATCTAGAACTAGAGGTCACTATTTAAAAATAAGGGGTCGCCCATTTAAGACAGAGATGAGGAGAAATTTTTTCTCTTAGAGGGTTATGAGTCTTTGGAATTCTCTTCCTCAAAGGGCGGCGGAAGCAGAGTCTGAATATTTTTAAGGCAGAGCTAGATAGATTCCTGATAAGCAAGAGGGTGGAAGGATATTTGGGGTAGGTGGAAATGTGGACTAATCAGTTCAGCCATGAACTTACCGAATGGCGGAGCAGGCTCGAAGGACCAAGTGGCCTACTCCTGCTCCTAATTCGTTTGCTCGGTTGCCACTTTTAGAGTCTATGATTGACCGTATCGGTAACTGGGAAAAAAATTTAAATACATGTCGAGACCTGTGGAGAAGTGGAACTAGAAAAGACAGTGTACTCCTCCTATCTCGGTCGTAACACAAGGGACAGATTATCTGTCACCGTGGACCCAAGGTAGCAGAACTTGCTAACCATTTCCAGAGGTGTTATTTAGTGTGATCAGGGGTGGAGATGCAATATCTTGCCCCATGACCACGGTTTTCCTGATGCTTATAGTCAAGGAGAACAAGTTACGGGCCTGGGAGAGACTGTAGTATAAGGATTTGAAAGGGTTAATGTCTGGGACTGTGTGAGTCATACTTCCCACTGTGATGTAAGCGATCACATGAGAGAGATTTGAGGAGGAGAAGCAGCATGGTATCAGAGAAGTTAGACATACTGAAGTGAAGCTGTATATAGTTCTTTGAGATGTAATAAACTAGTTATTGTTAAAGCTTACCCAAGACTCAGTAATCTCTTCTAGCTAGACTAACCAAACAAACATCAGACAGTCCATGAGTCTTTGTAGCTGAATTTCTGTGTGAGTGACTAGCACAGCATCATCAGTAGAGGAGTTTTCTGAACGTAATGTATTTTTGTCTTCACTTTCTGCCTTGATAGATTGTAGAGCCTGCCGTCTGACCTAGAGGTCAAGTAGACCCCTTCCATATCTGCAGGGAAGGCAAAAGTCAGGGGCATGGAGAACATGATGCCAAACATGTGGCCTATATTGGTTCTGCAATCACTCAGCAAAGGGAAGGTTGTGTTTTTAATGCCAGCTCAATATTTTGTGAAACGGAATGTCTCCTGACAACACAGAGCATGCGCAGAGCAATCGCCAACGTCATCAGTGCATCTGAACACGTGCCAGTATGAGTCCGCACATGCACGTCAACATCACCACCTAGTGACATCAGACATAATAATGTCCAAGTGTTGCCTCACCCCGGAGTGGCCATAATCGCCACCTCCACAGTGGGATGGAGTGGCGAGCAGTCAGGAGCGGGAGAGAATGGTAGGATGAAGCAGCGAGCAGTCAGGAGCGTTGGGATGAAGAGGTAAGCAGGCGGGAGCAGTGGGCTGAAGCGGGGAAGAGAAGTGGTGATCAAGAAAGGGAGCAGGGTACTGTTGGGTGGGGGGGGGGGGGAATGGAGGCTGCAATCACGGCCGTTGAGGGGTGATGGGGCTTGGGTTCAATTCGCTTCTGTGTGTTAAATTGAGCAGTGCCATTTTTATTACTGGCATCTGCCTGAGACGTCGCAGACAGTGATCTTTCAGTAGTTGAGGCTGCATTTGCGTATGTGCCAGTACTGCGCCACCTAGTGGTTGCATTCAGCAAACGCAGTCTTTATGAAACACTTTACACAGAATTACATGAAATGTGCAGTTTATGCTCCACATAAGCCTCCTCCCAACGCACTTCATCTTACCCTGGCAGCATATCCATTTCTTCATCCAATGAGACTGTGACAATGGTAAACATTCCCTCCTCATCCTTCTCGACCTGGCTACAACCTTTGACATGGTTGGCCACACCATCCTCCTCCAATGCCTTTCCATTGTCATCCAGCTGGGTGGGACTGCTCTCACCTGGTTCCATTCTTAACCATCTAATCGTAGCCAGAGAATCACCTACAATGGCTTCTCTTCCTGCTCCCTTACCTCTGGTGTCCTCCAAAGATCTGTCCTTTGCCCCCTCCCATTTTCCATCTACATGCTGCCCCTCGGCTACATCATCCAAAAGTATGGCGTTAGTTTTCACATGTATACTGACAACACCCAGCTCATGCTCACCACCACTCCCTTGACTCCTCCACTGCTTCTAAATTATCAGACTGCTTATCCAACATTATCGTGCTAGGCCCCCACCTGCCAAGAATGAGACACATCAATTTTGTCATGAACATTGATTTTTAACTGTTGTTGGAGCGAGGAAATGACTTGTTAAACAGATCAGCCGAGGCTGGAAAAAAAATGTACATACTAACAGACATCGAAGGTGAGGAAGTGCATTGCAGGGCGTGCTAAGGAGGATACAATCCACAAGGGCCAGGACTAGTTAGACCAGCTAGTCACATGACTAACTGGCTGTTCCAGGGTTTTCTTTTGAACTGGCCAGAGAGTTTGAACTCAGAAAAGGCTATTTGCTCCTGGACTGAGAGGATCTCTCCAGTCTGCTCCCGTCTCTTTCTCACAAGCCTCTGAATCCACTGAAGACACATGAACCCCAAGAGAGAAAAGTCTCCTACAGCGAACAAGGTTTAAGAAGAATACTGGGCCCCCAACAAAAAGCAAGATCTACCTACAATTAAGGACTCTACGGTGAGCTTGAAGAACCGTAACAAAAACTCTTCAGATATTACCTCAAACTTTTCCACTTTATTTTTCTTCTGCTCTTTTCTGTCTCTATTTGCATGTGTATATCACGTATGCATGCTAGCGTGGGCGTGTTATGTATCCGTAGGCGTTAACCGAAATAGAGTTTAACTTCATGTTTAACAAATTTCAACTTTTCTTCTTTAAACCTAAGAAAACCTGTTTGTGCCAGTTTCTTTGCCTTATAATTGGAAAGCAGTGAACAAGGATCCACCAAGGGGGAGCTAAAAACACAGTATGTTTAAAATTAAACCTTGTTACGGTAAGACCAGTTAAAGGCTGAGAGGGGCCCCTAGACACCTTTCTCACCTGGTTGTAACAGACATTCAGTACTGGACGAGCAGAAATTTCCTCCAATTAAATATTGGGACAACAGAAACCAATGTTAGAGATCACCAGTCTAAACACCGGTCCCAAGCTACAGACTCCATCCCTGTCCCTGGCAACAGTCTCAGATTAAACCAACCTGTTCACAACCTTGGTGATGCATCTGATCCCGAGATGAGCCTCCGACCTCATATTTGCACCATGAAGACTGCCTATTTCCACCTCTAGCATTGCCTGGCAACATCCTCTCTCAGCTCATCTGCTGCTGAAACCGTCATTCATGCCTTCATTACCTCTAGACTTGACAATTCCAACGCACTCCTGGTTGGTCTCCCACATTCTACACAGTAAACCAGAGGTCATCTAAAACTCTGCTGCCCTCGTCTTAACTCCGACCACTCCTATCACCAGGGATGATAGGTTCCCCTATCACCCCTGTGCTCACTGACATACATTGGTTCCTGGTCAAGCAACTTCTTGATTTTAAAATTCTCTTCCTCATTTTCACATCCCTCCATGGCCTCACCCCTCCCTATCTCTATAATCTCCTCCAGCCCCACAACCCTCCGAGAGGCGGTGACGTAGTGGTATTGTCACTGGACAGCAACCCAGAGACCCAGGGTATTGCTCTCAGAAATGGTGGAATCTGAACTCAATTAATAAAAAATAAAAAATCGGGAATTAAAAAGCTAGTCGAATGATGGCCAGGAAACCATTGTCAATTGTTGTAAAAACCATAATGTCATTTAGGGAAGGAAATCTGCTGTCCTTACATTCATGTCCATTCTGGACTGGCCTACATCTGACTCCAGACCCACAATGTGGTTGAATCTTAAATGTCCTCTGAAATGGTCCGGCAAACCACTCAATTGTATCTAACCGCTCCGAAGTCAATTAGAAATGAAACCAGTCAGACCACCTGGCATCGAACTAGACACCAGAAACGACAACAGAAAACCCAGCCCTGTTGACCCTGCAACATCCTCCTTACTAATATCTGGGGGATTGTGGTGGACAATTAAACAACTAACTGGAGGAGTTGGCTCCACAAATATCCCCATCCTCAATGATGGGGGAGCCCAGCACATCAGTGCGAAAGATAAGGCAGAAGCATTTTGCGTACAGGATGTACCTGGGCAATTTTCCACATTGCTGGGTAGATGCCAAAGTTATAGCTGTACTGGAACAGCTTGGCTAGGGGCACAGCAAGTTCTGGAGCACAGGTCTTCAGTACTATTGATGGAATGTTGTCAGGGCCCATAACCTTTGCAGTATCCAGTGCCTTCATTCGTTCCTTGATATCATGCAGAGTGAATCGAATTGGCTGAGGATTTGAAGATGATCCTCAAAGCATCTGCCATTTCCTCCCTGGCCTCCTTTAACAACCTGGGAAGCAATCCATCCGGCCCTGGCGATTTATCCACTTTCAAGGATGTCAGACCCTCTAGTACTTCCTCTCTCATTATGCTTATCGTATCTAATATTTCACACTTTTCCTCTTTAACTATAATATCGACATCAACACTCTCCTTTGTGAAGACACAGACAAAGAACTCATTAAGAACCCTGTCCACATCTTCTGCATCCACGCACGTTCCCTTGTACAACCCTGATAGGCCCTACCCTTTCCTTCGTTATCCTCTTGCTCTTAAAGTACTGACAAAACATCTTCGGGCTTTCCTTGATTTTACTTGCCAATAATTTTTCATGTCCTCGCTTTACTTTTCCAATTTCCTTTTTTACTTCACCCTGCACTTTCTATACTCCTCTAGGCTTTCAACAGTGCCATCAAGCAGCACTTGCTTCGCAATAACCTGCTCAGTGATGCTCAGTTTGGGTTCCACCAGGGCCACTCAGCTCCTAACCTCATTACAGCCTTGGCTCAAACATGGACAAAAGAGCTGAACTCAAGAGGTGTGGTGAGAGTGACTGCCCTCGACATCAAGGCAGCATTTGACCGAGTATGGCATTAAGGATCCCTAGCAAAACCGGAGACAATGGGAATCAAGGGGAAAACTCTCCGTTGGTTGGGGTATTACCTAGCGCAAAGCAGGATGGTTGTGGTTGTTGGAGGTCAATCATCTCAGCTCCAGGACATCACTGCGGGAGTTCCTCAGGGTAGTGTCCTAGGCCCAAACATCTTCAGCTGCTTAATCAATGACCTTCCTTCAATCATAAAGGTCAGAAGTAGGGATGTTCGCTGATGACTGCAATATGATCAGCACCATTCGCAACCCCTCAGATACTGAAGCAGTCCGTGTAGAAATACAGCAAGATCTGAACAATATCCAGGCTTGGGCTGATAAGTGGGAAGTAACATACGCGCCACACAAGTGCCAGGGCATGATCATCTCCAACAAAAGAGAATCTGACCATCTCCCCTTGACAATCAATGGCATTACGATCATTGAATCCCAAGCTAACAACATCCGGGGGTTACCATTGACAAGAAGCTGAAGTAGCCAAATAAATACAAGAGCAGGTCAGAGGCTAGGAATCCTGAGGCGAGTAACTCACCTCCTGACTCCCCAAAGCCTGTCCACCATCTACAAGGCACAAGTCAGGAGTGTGATGGAATACTCTCCACTTGCCTGGATGGGTGCAGCTCCAACAACACTCAGGAAGCTCGACACCATCCAGGACAAAGCAGCCTGCTTGACTGGCACCCCACCCACAAGCATTCACTCCCTCCACCACCAATGCACAGTAGCAGCAGTGTGTACCATCTACAAGATGCACTGCAGCAATGCACCAAGGCTCCTTGTCGGCACCTCCAAACCCACGACCTTTACCACCTAGAACGACAAGGGCAGCAGTCGCATGGGAACACCACCACCTGCAAGTTCCCCTCCAAGCCTCTCACCATCCTGACTGGGAACTATATCTCCATTCCTTCACTGTCGCTGGGTCAAAATCCTGGAACTCCCTTCCAGGTGGCACAGTGGTGCAGTGGTTATCACCGCAGCCTCACAGCTCCAGCGACCCGGGTTCAATTCCGGGTACTGCCTGTGTGGAGTTTGCAAGTTCTCCCTGCGTCTGCGTGGGTTTTCTCCGGGTGCTCCGGTTTCCTCCCACAGCCAAAAAGACTTGCAGGTTGATAGGTGAATTGGCCATTATAAATTGCCACTAGTTATAGGTAGGGGGTAGGGGAATATAGGGACAGGTGAGGATGTGATAGGAATATGGGATTAGTGTAGGATTAGTATAAATGGGTGGTTAATGGTCGGCACAGACTCAGTGGGCCGAAGGGCCTGTTTCAGTGCTGTATCTCTAAATCTAAATCTAAAATCCAACAGCACTGTGGGTGAACCTACCCCACATGGACTGCAGCAGTTCAAGAAGGCAGCTCACCACCACCTTCTCAAGGGCAATTAGGGATGAGTAATAAATGTTGGCCTAGCCAGCAACGCCCACATCCTAGGAATGAATTTAAAAAAAGGTATCGACACTCATCCAATTCTGACCTCTTGAGCATCCCTAATTTTAGTCCCTCCACTATTGGTGGCAGCGCCTTCAGTTGCCTAGGCCCTTAGCTCTGGAATACCCTCCCTACACCTCTCTACCTCACCTTCATCTTTAAGACACTTTTTAAAATCTACCTCTTTGATCAGGCTTTTGATCATCTGACCTAACATCTCCTTTATGTGGCTCAGTGTCATACTTTGTTTCATAATGCATCTGTGAAGCGCCTTGGGATATATTATGTTAAAGGTGCTATACGAATATAAATTGTTATTTCTTTCTCCCTTATATGTTTATCCAGCTTCCTCTTAATTGCATCTATGCTATTCACCTCAACTACTCCCTGTGGTAACAAATTCCACATTCTCACCACTCTCTGGGTAAAGAAGTTTCTCCTGAATTCCCTGTTGGATTTATTAGTGACTATCTTATATTTATGGTCCCTAGTTTTGGATTCTGCCACAAGAGGAAACATCTTCTTTACGTCTACTCTATCAAAGCCCTTCATAAATTTAATGATTGCGATCGGGTCACCCCTCAGTCTTCTCTTTGCTTAAGAAAAGAGCCACAGTCTGATCAATCTTTCCTGATAGCTATAACCTTTCAGTTGTTATCACCCTTGTAAATCTTTTTTGCCCCTTCTCCAGTACCTCTATATTTCTTTGATATGGAGACCATAACTGTTCACAATACTCCACGTTTGGTCTAACCAAGGTTCATAGGAAGTTTAACATAATTTCTTTGCTTTTCAATTCTATCCCTACAGGAAACTAATAACTATGTATTGAAATTCAACAATCAAATGCGCATTTGTTGTCTGATAACCTCAGAAATTCTTCTTGTAATCTTAGCAGATAAAACATTGTATGCCATGTCAGCAGAGGTGCTAGCTGACTGAAAATGTGCACGTTAACAGCTGTGATAAAATGACAGAGAAACATCAAATGAGCATAGTAAGCCTTCATCTGCTCAGATCAATTTCTACACTTCAAGAATTAAAGAAATATTATAAATTTTACCACAGTATGTAGATTTTTTGAATGCCTGCCAAGGAAACAAAACTCCTGAAGCTGCTACCTGTATTGTGCTACTGAAAAGCTGAAATATACATTCAACAACACACTGGCACCTCACATCACTTTTATACCATCAACTTCAAAGATACTTCAATTGAACAGGTCCAGTGTAATTGAATTTTTTGTAAAGCAAGTACATTTTTGGTAATGTATTAGGAAGTCCAAAGTCAATGTCGTCAGACCCTGCCATAAACTCTGTCCCCCAGCCACTAATTCCATCCTCCTCAACAGCCATTGTCCAACACTGAACCAGACTATTCATAACCCCAAAATGAGCTTCTGACCCATACCCACTGTATCACCAAGACTGCCTACTTCCAGCTCCATATCGCCCATCTCAACCTTTACCTCAGCTCACCTGCTGCTGAAACCTTTGTTAGCTCCATGGTTCTCTTAGCCAAATTCCAACCCTGCCCTGCAGTCCCCCACACCACCCCTCGCATCCACGCCCCTCCCCCAGCCAAAACGACCCCAACAAACTTGAGCTCATCCAAAAGTCCTACGGTCTGTATCCGAACTGGCATCAACTCTCATTCACCCATCACCTACTGTGCTCACTGACCTACATTAGCTCCCAGTCCAGCCCTAAAACCCTCCAAGGTTGCTACACTGTCCAAATTCTGGTCTCTTGTGCATTCTCAATTTCCATCACTCCAGCATTGGCAGCCATGTCTTCAGCTGTATAGGTCCCAAATTCCAGAATTCCCTCCCTAAACCTCTCCGCCTCGCTACATCTGTCTTCCTTTAAGACGCTCCTTATTTGGTAACCTAATAACTCCTTCTGTGGTCTGGTGTCAAATGTCATCTGACAACGTTCCTGTGAGGTGCCACAGGTCAGGTGTTATATTAATGCAAGTTGTTGCCGTAAGCAAATTCTTATAAGCTGTAAGCAGAATAATGTTCTATATTTTTTTAGCAGATTAGCTGTGTTAAAAAGCACAATAATTTAAGGTCCTGTGGTAACTATTGGCAAAATTGTACTGAGGCAGTGTTTCAAGTGCCACTGTTTTTATAATAAACTAGTGTAAACTTGGCTTTATTATATAAATCATTCCTTCACAGTAAGAAATACATTTCAATGTTATCACATTGAGGGAAAATTAATAAAAGATATTGGCAAACGTTCTTCATCTAGACAAGACTGCTTCCCTTTAACAAAAACAAGAAATGCTGGAATCACTCAGCAGGTCTGGCAGCATCTGTGGAAAGAGAAGCAGAGTTAACGTTTCGGGTCAGTGACCCTTCTTTGGAACACTTTCGGTCACTGACCCGAAACGTTAACTCTGCTTCTCTTTCCACGGATGCTGCCAGACCTGCTGAGTGATTCCAGCATTTCTTGTTTTTGTTTCAGATTTCCAGCATCCGCAGTATTTTGCTTTTATTTTACTGCTTCCCTTTAATATTAATAGCTCAAGTCACAAAGTGGAAATAAAGACACCAAAGGAAGGTACTAAACCTGGAACCACACAGCCCTGCTGCAATGTATCACCACAATCAGGAACCAGTGAGTTTTTTAGCTCCTATCTATGGATGTGCAGGTGCTGGGGAGGAGAATAGGATACTGTCTGAAAAGAATGTTCAAGTATTCACAGCTACTTTACTAATTAGCTCCACCTAGCTTAAAGACACAAGGCATGTCTTGATACAGAGCATAACCACTGTTCCCATTTAATTCAAACAGCAGGTGCGGGCAATAGTTCTGCTGTTGCTGTTTATAGCTCCATCTTTTGTTTCGTTACTTGTCCCATTACCACCTCCTTTTGCCTTTCACCATCATCTCCTTTTGCCATTTAATCTCTCCTGTCCTCCACCATATCACAGGACTTCCCTTTGTTCTTTCCTCCTCTTCCTTCCCCCTTGTTCCTGGTTCTGTACTAGCTTATGATTTGTTACATCTCTAGCTTCTCCCAGTTCTGACGAAAGATCATCAGTCTGAAGTGTTAACGGTTTCTCGCTCCACAGATACTGCTTGACCTGTTGAGTGCTTCCAGCAATTTTGTGTGTTCAGACTGAATGTGGAGGAAGTTGGTTGTATATAAGTGTTTTATAAAGGAGACTAACTGGCTCAAAACAATTTCATCACACGTGTTTTGGATTCCAGATGGAATAAAGACTGTATGAACACCAACCTGTAGCACTTTGTCACTGAAACAATGAAATAAAACAATTCTAATAATCTTAGCTGGTGTATAAAAATGCAGAAATTCATTAAATGCAATAAACACAAAGTGCCAGAAATAGTCAGCAGGTCTGGCAGTATCTGTGGAAAGTGAAACACAGTTAAAGTTTCAGGTCTGTGACCTTTCATCAGAACTGACAAAGGATATCGCAAAAGGTTAGTATGCAGATACTGCAAGTAATTAGGAAAGCTAATAGAATGTTATCATTTATCGCAAGGGGAATTAAATATAAAAGTAGGGAGGTTATGCTTCAGCTATACAGGGCGTTGGTGAGACCACATCTGGAGTACTGTGTACAGTACTGGTCTCCTTATTTAAGGAAAGATGTAAATGCCTTGGAGGCAGTACAGAGAAGGCTTACTAGACTAATACCCAGAATGGGCAGGCTAGGCTGTCTTACAAGGAAAGATTGGAACATGCGAAGTTAGGAACAGGAGGCAGCCATTCAGCCCCTCGAGCCTGTCCTACCATTCAATGAGATCATGGCTGATCTGCAGCCTAACTCCATATACCTGCCTTTGGCCCATATCCCTTAACATTTTTGCTTAACAAAAATCTATCTACCTCAGATTTAAAATTAACAACTGTTCTAGCTTCAACTGCTGTTTGTGGGAGAGAGTTCCAAACCTCTACCACCCTTTGCATGAAGAAGTGCTTCCCAACATCTCTCCTGAACGGTCTGGTCCTAATTTTTAGACTATGCCCCCTAGTTTTAGAGTCTCCAACCAGTGGAAATAGTTTATCTTTATCTAGCCTGTCTTTTCCTGTTAATATCTTGAAGACTTCGATCAGATCACCCCTTAACCTTCTAAATTCTAGCAAAAACAGGCCTAATTTGTGTAATCTCTCCTCGTAACTTAACCCCTGTAGTCCAGGTATCATTCTTGTAAACCTACGTTGCACTCCCTCTATGGCCAATATATCCTTCCTAAGGTGTGGTGCCCAGAACTGCTCACAGTACTACAAGTGGGGTCTAACCAGGGTTTTGTACAGCTACAGCATAACCTGTGTGTTTTTATACTCCAATCCTCTAGATATAAAGGCTAGCATTCCCTTAGCCTTTTTGATTATTTTCTGCACTTGCTCGTGGCATTTTAAAGATCTATGCACCTGAACCCCCAAGTCTCTTTGGACATCCACTGTACTTAACCTCTTCCCATTTAGAAAGTACCCTGGCACTACCCTTTTTGGTCCAAAATGGATAATCTCACACTTGGCCACATTGAAATCCAACTGCCACAGTTTTGCCCACTCACCTAGTCTGTCATTATCTCTTTGCAATTTTATGCTATCATCTAGACTGCCTACAGTGCCACCTAACTTTGTATCATCAGAAAATTTGGATATATGACTTACTATGCCATCATCCAAATCATTAATGAATAATGTGAATAATTGAGGCCCCAACACAGATCCCTGCTGGACACCACTAGTCGCATCCTGCCAATCGGAGTACTTACCCATTATCCCCACTCTCTGTGCCTACCACTCAACCAACTTCCTAACCATGTCAATAATTTGCCCTCAACTCTATGGGCTTCTACCTTAGTTAATAGTCTCTTATGTGGGACTTTATCAAATGCCTTCTGGAAGTCCATATAAATAACATCCATAGACATTCCCCTTTCCACTACCTTAGTCACCTCTTCAAAAAAATTCAATGAGATTTGTCAGGCATGACCTTCCCGTCATGAATCCATGCTGGCTGTCCCTGATTAACTGAAATTTTTCTAGGTGTTCAGTCACCCTATCCTTGATTATAGACTGCAGCAACCTGCCCACCACAAATATCAGGCTAACTGGTCTGTAATTTCCTTGGTTTCCCCTTTCACCCTTCTTAAAAAGTGGAGTGACATGTGCAATTTTCCAATCCAGAGGGACCACTCCTGAATCTAGGGAACTCTGAAAGACTATAGTTAGGGTATCTACAATGTGCTCCCCTACTTCCTTTAACACCCTCGGATGGAAACCATCAGGTCCTGGGGATTTCTCACTCTTTAGTTCCATTAATTTCCTTGTTACTGATGTTTTACTTACGTTAATTGTATTAAGTCCCTGTCCCCTATCGGCTATTAATTTTTTCAGGACTTCCGGCAAGTTATCCTCCTTTTCTACTGTAAATACTGAGGCAAAGTAATTGTTCAACATGTCTGCCATTTCCCCATTATCAATGACAATATCTCCATTTTCAGCTTTTAATGGGCCTACATTGCTCTTGACCACCCGTTTTCCCTTTATGTAACTAAAACATTTCTTCTTATTGATTTTGATGTCCCTTGCAAGTTTCCTTTCATAATCTCTTTTAGCAGCTCTTATAAGCTGCTTTGTGACCCTTTGCTGTTCTTTGTATCAATCCCATTCGGCCGGATCTGTGCTGCATTTTTGTAAGCCCTTTTTGTTTTATGCTATCCCTAATCTCTTTAGTTGTCCATGGCTGTTTTTTCTGTGAAGTGGAGCTTTTTCCTCTCAGGGGTATATACTTGATCTGTATTTTGTTAAATGTTTCTTTTAATATTCTCCACTGTTCTTCAGTCGTTTGACCCATTAACAGATCTACCCAGTTTACCGTGGACAGTCTCTGTCTCATTTCGGTAAAGTCAGCCTTACCCAAGTCTAAAATTCTAGTAGCTGTTTTGGACAGACTAGGCTTGTATCCAGTAGAATTCAGAAGAGTAAGAGGCGACTTGATTGAAACATACAAGATCCTAAGGGGTCTTGACAGGGTGGATGTGGAAAGGGTCACTGACCCGAAACGTTAACTCTGCGTTCCGAAGAAGGGTCACTGACCCGAAACGTTAACTCTGCTTCTCTTTCCACAGATGCTGCCAGACCTGCTGAGTGATTCCAGCATTTCTTGTTTTTGTTTCAGATTTCCAGCATCTGCAGTATTTTGCTTTTATTATATGGATGTGGAAAGGATGTTTCTCCTTGTGGGAGAATATAGAACTAGGGGTCACTGTTTAAAAATAAGGGGTCGCCCATTTAAGACAGATGAGGAGAATTCTTTTCTCTCAGAGGGTCGTGAGTCTTTGGAATTCTCTTCCTCAAAAGGCGGTGGAAGCAGAGTCTTTGAATATTTTTAAGGCACAGCTAGATAGATTCCTGATAAGCAAGGGGGTGCAAGGTTATTGGGGGTAGGTGGAAATATGGAGTAATCAGTTCAGCCATGATCTTACTGAATGGCGGAGCAGGCTCGAAGGACCGAGTGGCCGACTCCTGCTCCTAATTTGTCTGTTCGTAGGTAGAAATGTAACAGGCTTTGAGCAGGTGAAAGGGGAGAGCGTGGGGGGTGGGGGGGAGGGGAATGGACAAAAGGGAAGGTTTATGATAGAGCGGAGGGCAGGAGAGATTAAATGACAGAGATGTAACGGAACAAAAGGCAAAAGGGCGTGTTAATAGTTGTAGTAAATGCAATATGTGTAATGTTTAAGGTGGACCATCTCCAGTGAGCCCATAATGTGTTCTTGCCTCATTATTACACATCAACATTATTCTACAAAGCTAGAGGATCTTTCTTAAGATTAGTTTTTAACATCATAGAGAGCGGTTTGGGAAGATGAGCGGAGAATGTGTTTAAAGAACACCTTCCAATTTCTACTTGATAACTACAGCATATGTGGTCTCAAATATCTGCACTTTGATTTTGCAACATGCTTTACCTGAAAGAGATGCAGCTCTTGTCATCGGGCCCTTTAACCACCACACCAGTAGCTCCCCCAGATCGAACAGCAAACACCTATGAACAGCAAATTGAAAAATGCACTTAAAAACAAAATCTGCTATCCAATCCAATAAATAACATATCTCTATATTATCACTCAAGTTATGGACTTAGGGCTGAAAGCTTATCATTTCTACCTGTTAGCGTCTGCTTTCAGAACTTCTGGACGTCCCAAAACACTTCACAGCCAATTAGATACTTTTGAATTGCAGTCACTGCTGTGTAATGTCAGAAATACAGCAGCCAATTTGCATACAACAAGCTCCCACAAACAGCAATATGAGAATGATCTCTTTTTCTAGTGATGTTGATAGAGGGATAATTACTATGCTGGACATCAGGGAGAGCTCCCCTGTTCTTCGAAATAGTACCATGGGATCTCAGTTTTACATCTTGTTCAAAGGATGGCGCCTTCGACAGTCGAGCACTCCCTCAGTATTGCACTGGGAGTGTCAGCTTGGATTATATGCACAGATCTCTGGAGTGGGACTAAAACCCATGACCTTCTGACTCGGAGGTGAGAGTGCTACCCATTGAGTCAAGGTAGACATCAAATTGAACCCAGCTGAAGCTATGAGGCTGTAATTATAAAATCAAGTTATGTTCGTTTGTGATAACTGTGCTGACAACTGTATTATCCCTACTTGTAGAGTAGTAATTACTAGTACATTAAACTGTGCCCTGCCCTGTAATTGATATTTTCAGACTGGTGAGACAGGAATCTCCTTGCTCATTCTTAACTGACATGGTTGTGTGTGAAATGTGTTTGGATAAACTCAGCCAATTCCCAGGTGGATGCAAATCAACACACAACAGAGGCGATGGGATCACTGGTGTCACAAGTATAGTTATTGAAGTGTTCAAACTGTCGCAGGAGAAGATGGCATAGTGTTAATGTTACTGAGCTAGTAATCCAGAGACCTAGGCTAACTTGCTGATCTAAATACGATTGCCTCTACATTGGGGAGACCATTTTGCGGAACACTCTGCTCAGACCCTGAGATTCCGGTTGCTTGTCATTTCAACACTGCCACCCACCCCCCCCCCCCACCACCCCCACTGCACTCATGCCCACATTTTGCTCCTTGGCCTGCTGCAGTGTTCCATTGAACATCAATGCAAGCTTCAGGAGCAGTACCTGATCTTTTGATTCTGCAAGGCTGTAGAGTGCCACTCAACCTGGAGTTCAACAATTTCAGAGCATGACTGGCCATTTTTTATATTTTTTAACCATGTGCCTGTTTTTTCATGAGAACAGAGCTGCTCATTACTCTGCCATTAACAATCTCTCTGTACTAATGCTTTGTCTTTCACCACAAGCACTAACACGGTCTTTGCCTTTGCCCCATGACAGTTTTGTTATTTAATCTCTCCTGCCCTCTGCCCTATCACACACCTCTCCTTTTGTTCTCTTCCTCACCAAACCACACCGCAACCCCCCCTTCACTTGCTTAACCTTTGCCAGTTTTGATGAAAGGTCACAGGCCTGAAACATTAACTCTACTTCTCTCTCCACAGATGCTGCCCGACCTGCTGAGTATTTCCAGCACTTTCTGTTTCATTTCAGATTTCCAACATCTGCAGTATTTTGCTTTTACTGACCCAGGTTAACGCCCTGGGGGACATGGGTTCAAATGGCACCACGCTAGCTGGTGGAATTTAAATTCAATTAATTCATAAAAATCTGGAATTGAAAGCTAATCTCAGTAATGGTGCCATGAAGCTGTCATTGATTGTTGTAAAAACCCATCTGGTTCACGAATGTCTTTTAGGGAAGGAAATCTGCTGTCCTTACCTGGTCTGGCCTACATGTGACTCCTGACCCATGGTAATGTGGTTGGCTCTTACCTGCCCTCTGACATGGCCTAGCAAGCCACTCAGTTGTCAAGAGCAATTAGGCATGGGCAACAAATGCTGGCCTCGCCAGTAACACCTACATCCCAAGAAAGAAATAAAAGAAAAGCGATTGGACCATGCCAATTAACGATGCATTTAACACTTCAGCACGAGTACAGGGCAGAAACCCATGATACAGTTCCACTGCAAATGCACCCCACATTGCTTGCTCTGCCTTCACCTCATTCATTCGCCCTTTTCACACAACCTGCATTTATATAGCACCCTTAATGTAGTAAAATGTCCCGAGACACTCCACAGAAGCAAAATTTGTTAACAAGCCACATAAGGCATTATTAGGACAGGTGACCAAAAACATGGTCAAAGAGGGAGTTTTAAATGAGCATCTTAAAGGAGGAAGGAGTGGCAGAGAGGCTTAGGGAGAGAATTCCAGAGCTTAGGACCTTGGCAGCTGAAGGCACGTCCAACAGTGAAGCAATTAGGCCAGAATTGGAGCAGGGCTGTGGGCTGGAGATTACAGAGGTAGGGAGCAGCGAGGCCACAGAGGGATTATAAAACAAGGATGAAAAGTTTAAAATTGAGACGTTGCCACACTAAGAGCCAAAGTAGGTCAGTGAGCACAGGGGTGATGGGGAACTGGTGCGAGTTAGGATGAGCTCAAGTTTAGGGAGATGGGAGGCCGGCCAGGGGAGCATTGGAATAGTCAAGTTTAGATTCACTTGTTATTATTTACTGTTTCTCTGTATTCACTTGTCTCCTCCTTTGCTACTATCTCAACCCCATCTCTGCTCTTTTCTTGTGTTTCGCTTTCTTGCTCTTTTGTTTTTACTTCGCTCTTTGTCTCTCTGTACTTTAGTGAGTGGCAGTAACAGTGGCACTCAGTTGAGTCGCCAATTTAGAGGCAGCAGCAGGTAGAAACAGCAGCATCAGGACTTGTGGGTGAGCAGGTCAGAGGTGGGCATCTCATCTAATGCGCAGAGAACACTCTCTTGGTTGTTGTCTTCCAGTAGGAGGCAAGTTTACAGGCAGACTCAGTCTTTGAGACATGAGGACAGCAAATGCATGAGAACACCACCATCTCCAAGCTCCCCTCCTAGTCACACACCATCCCGACTTGGAACTATATCACCGTTCCTTCACTGTTGCTGGGTCAAAATCCTGGAACACCCTTCCTAACATCACTGTGGGTGTACCTACACCACATGGACTGCAGCAGTTCAGGAAGTTGGCTCGCCACCACCTTCTCAAGGGGCAACTAGAAATGGGTGATAAATGCTGACCTTGCCAGCAACGGTCACATCCTCAGAATAACTAGAAATAAACTGAATCAGTTCAGCAATTTCTACTAGTGAGAGGAAACTAAAAGGTGGAGCACTGCATACGGGGTAAGATTAGGAAGCTGGCATCTGTATTAATGGGTGTTCTTCAGAAGCCTACAGTGTCATCTGTTATCTCAACAAATTACACAGGATATACACACAGAAACAGGCCAACTAGTCCATGCCAGTGTTTTATGTTCCCCTCAAGCCTCCTCCATCTTTCCTCATCTAAAACTATCATCCTAACCCTCTATTCTCTTCTCCCTCATATGTTTGACTAGCTTCCCCTTGAATGCATCTATACTTTTCGTTTCAACCACTCCCTGTGGTATCAAGTTCCACATTCTCACCACTTTTTGGGGAAATACATTTCTTCCGAATTCCCTATTGGATTGCTTGGTGACCATCTTACCCACTCCATCACAACCTTTCATAATTTTAACATAGAAACTAGGAGCAGAAGTAGGCCTTTTGGCCCTTCGGGCCTGCTCCGCCATTCAAAAGAGATCATGGCTGATCGTCTAATTCAGTATCCTGTTCCCACTTTCTCCCCATGTCCCTTGATCCCTTTGGCATTAAGAAATATATCTAACACCTGCTTGAATATATTTAATGACTTGGCCTCCACTGCCTTCTGCAGTAGAGAATTCCACAGGTTCCCCACCCTCTGAGTGAAGAAATTTCTCCTCATCTCGGTTCTAAATGGCATACCCCGTATCCTGAGACTGTGACCCCTGGTTCGCGACTCCCCAGCCATCGGGAACATCCTCCCTGCATCTAGCCTGTCTAGTCCTGTTAGAATGAGATCCCCTCTCATTCTTCTAAACTTTAGTGAATATGGGCCTAGTCGACCCAATCTCTCCTCGTACGTCAATCCTGCCATCCCAGGAATCAGCCTAGTAAATCATCTTTGCACTCCCTCCATGGCAAGAACATTCTTCCTTAGATAAGGAGACAAAAACTGCACACAATACTCCAGATGTGGTCTCACCAAGGCCCTGTACAACTGCAGTAAGACATCCTTGCTCCTGTACTCAAATCCTCTTGCAATGAAGGCCAACATACCACTCGCCTTCCTAACTGCTTGCTGCACCTGAATGATTGCTTTCAGCGACTGGTGTACAAGGACACCCAGGTGTCGTTGCACCTGCCCCTTTCCCAATCTATCACCATTCAGATAATAATCTGTCTTTCTGTTTTTACAACCAAAGTGGATAACTTCACATTTATACTGCATCTGCCATGCATTTTCCCACTCACCCAACTTGTCCAAATCACACTGGCGCCTCTACATCCTCCTCACAGCTCACTTCCACGCCCGCCCCCCCCCCCCCCCCCGCCAGCTTTGTGCCGTCTGCAAAATTGGAAATGTTACATTTAGTTCCCTTACCCAAGTCATTAATATATATTGTGAATAGCTGGGGGCCAAGCACTGAACTCTGCGGTACCCCACTAGTTACTGCCTGCCACACCGAAAAAGACCCGTTTATTCCAACTCTCTGTCTTCTGTCTGTCAACCAATTCTCAGTCGTTGCCAGTATATTACCCCCAATCCCATGTGCTTTAATTTTGCACACGAACCTCTCTGAACGGACAGGGGGCATTCTGAAGGGGGAGGGTGAACAGTCAGAGGTTGTGGTACGCCTCGGTACCAACGGCATAGGCAGGAAGAGTGATGAGGTCCTGCAGGTGGAGTTTAGGGAGTTAAGTAGAAAGTTAAAAAACAGGACCTCTAGGGTTGTAATCTCGGGATTACTCCCTGTGCCACGTGCCAGTGAGGCTAGAAATAGGAAGATAGTGCAGCTAAACACGTGGCTGAACAGCTGGTGTAGAAGGGAGGGTTTCAGATATCTGGACCATTGGGATCTCTCCAGGGACAGATGGGACCTGTACAAGAAGGACGGGTTGCATCTAAACTGGAGGGACACAAATATCCTGGCTGCGAGGTTTGCTAGCTGGGAGGGTTTAAACTAGTGTGGTCGGGGGGTGGGAACCAGAGCAGTAGGACAGCAAGTGAAATAAATGAAGGGGAACTAGTAAATAAGACCAGTAAGACTAAGAGGAAGAGCAGGCAGGGAGATGTTGTGGAGAACAGCGGGACTGGTGGTCTAAAGTGCATTTGTTTCAATGCAAGCAGTATAACAGGTAAGGCAGATGAACTTAGAGCTTGGATTAGTACTTCGAACTATGATGTTGTGCCTATTACAGAGACTTGGTTGAGGGAAGGACAGGATTGGCAGCTAAATGTTCCAGGATTTAGAAGCTTCAGGCGGGATAGAGGGGGATGTAAAAGGGGTGGGGGAGTTGCATTACTGGTTAAGGAGAATATCACAGCTGTACTGCGGGAGGACACCTCGGAGGGGTCATGCAGTGAGGCAATATGGGTGGAGCTCAGGAATAGGAAGGGTGCAGTCACAATGTTGGGGGTTTACTACAGGCCTCCCAACAGACAGCAGGAGGTAGAGGAGCAGATATGTAGACAGATTTTGGAAAGATGTAAAGGTAACAGGGTTGTAGTGGTGGGTGATTTTAACTTCCCCTCTATTGACTGGGACTCACTTAGTGCTAGGGGCTTGGATGGGGCAGAATTTGTAAGGAGCATCCAGGAGGGCTTCTTGAAACAATACGTAGATAGTCCAACTAGGGATGGGACCTGGTATTGGGGAATGAGCCCGGCCAGGTGGTCGAAGTTTCAGTAGGGGAGCATTTCAGGAACAGTGACCATAATTCCAAAAGTTTTATGGTACTTGTGGATAAGGATAAGAGTAGTCCTCGGGTGAAGGTGCTAAATTGGGGGAAGGCTAATTATAACAATATTAGGCAGGAACTGAAGAATTTAGATTGGGGGCGGCTGTTTGAGGGTAAAGCAACATCTGACATGTGGGAGTCTTTCAAATGTCAGTTGATTAGCATCCAGGACCAGCATGTTCCTGTGAGGAAGAAAGACAAGTTTGGCAAATTTCGGGAACCTTGGATAATGTGGAATAATGTGAGCCTCGTCAAAAAGAAAAAGGAAGCATTCATAAGGGCTGGAAGGCTAGGAACAGACGAATCCCTTGAGGAATATAAAGACAGTAGGAAGGAACTTAAGCAAAGAGTCAGGAGGGCTAAAAGGGGTTATGAGAAGTCATTGGCAAACAGGATTAAGGAAAGTCACAAGGCTTTTTATACGTATATAAAGAACAAGAGGGTAACTAGGGAAAGGTTGGCCCACTCAAGGACAGAGAAGGGAATCTATGTGTGGAGCCAAAGGAAATGGGCGAGGTACTAAATGAGTACTTTGCATCAGTATTCACCAAGGAGAAGGACTTGGTGGATGATGAGTCTCGGGAAGAGAGTGTAGATAGTCTCAGTCATCTCATTATCAATAAGGAGGAGGTGTTGGGTGTCTTGCAAAGCATTAAGGTAGATAAGTCCCCAGGGCCTGATGGGATCTACCCCAGAATACTGAGGGAGGCAAGGGAAGAAATTGCTGGGGTATTGACAGAAATCTTTGCATCCTCATTGGCTACAGGTGAGGTCCCAGAGGACTGGAGAATAGCCAATGTTGTTCCTTTGTTTAAGAAGGGTAGCAAGGATAATCCAGGAAATTATAGGCCGGTGAGCCTTACGTCAGTGGTAGGGAAATTATTAGAGAGGATTTTTCGGGACAGGATTTACTCCCATTTGGAAACAAATGGACTTATTAGCGAGAGGCAGCATGGTTTTGTGAAGGGGAGGTCATGTCTCACTAATTTGATTGAGTTTTTTGAGGAAGTGACAAAGATGATTGATGAAGGAAGGGCTGTGGATGTTATCTATATGGACTTCAGTAAAGCCTTTGACAAGGTCCCTCATGGCAGACTGATACAAAAGGTGAAGTCACATGGGATCAGAGGGGAGCTGGCAAGATGGATACAGAACTGGCTCAGTCATAGAAGACAGAGGGTAGCAGTGGAAGGGTGCTTTTCCGAATGGAGGGATGTGACCAGTGGTGTTCCGCAGGGATCAGTGCTGGGACCTTTGCTCTTTGTAGTTTTTATAAATGATTAGGAGGAAAATGTAGCTGGTCTGATTAGTAAGTTTGCGGACGACACAAAGGTTGGTGGAGTTGCGGACAGTGATGAGGATTGTCAGAGGATACAGCAGGATATAGATCGGTTGGAGACTTGGGCGGAGAAATGGCAGATGGAGTTTAATTCGGACAAATGTGAGGTAATGCATTTTGGAATGTCTAATGGAGGTGGGAGGTATACAGTAAATGGCAGAACCCTTAGGAGTATTGACAGGCAGAGAGATCTGGGCATACAGGTCCACAGGTCACTGAAAGTGGCAACGTAGGTGGATAAGGTAGTCAAGAAGGCATACGGCATGCTTGCCTTCATCGGTCGGGGCAAAGAGTATAAAAATTGGCAAGTCATGTTGCAGCTGTACAGAACCTTAGTTAGGCCACACTTAGAATATTGCGTGCAATTCTGGTCGCCACACTACCAGAAGGACGTGGAGGCTTTGGAGAGGGTACAGAAGAGGTTTACCAGGATGTTGCCTCGTCTGGAGGGCATTAGCTATGAGGAGAGGTTGGATAAACTCAAATTGTTTTCACTGGAACGACGGAGGTGGAAGGGCAACGTGATAGAGGTTTACAAAGTTATAAGCGGCATGGACAGAGTGGATAGTCAGAAGCTTTTTCCCAGGGTGGAAGAGTCAGTTACTAGGGGACATAGGTTTAAGGTGAGAGGGGCAAAGTTTAGAGGGGATGTGCGAGGCAAGTTCTTTACACAGAGGGTGGTGAGTGCATGGAACTTGTTGCCTGGGGAGGTGGTGGAAGCAGGTACCATAGAGACGTTTAAGAGACATCTTGACAAATACATGAATAGGATGGGAATAGAGGGATACGGACCCCGGAAGTGCATGAGGTTTTAGTTTAGGCAGGCATCAAGATCGGCGCAGGCTTGGAGGGCCGAATGGCCTGTTCCTGTGCTGTACTGTTCTTTGTTCTCTGTTATTGTTCTTATGTGGGACCTTACCAAAAGCCTTCTGAAAATCCAAATACACCACATCCACTGGTTCTCCCTTATCTATTCTACTAGTTACATCCTCAAAAAACTCCAGCAATTTGTTAAGCATGCTTTCCCTTTCATAGAAACATAGAAAATAGGAGCAGGAGTAGGCCATTCGGCCCTTCGAGCCTGCTCTGCCATTCATTATGATCATCCAACCCAGTAACCTTGTCCCGCTTTCTCCCCATACCCTTTGATCCCTTTAGACCCAAGAGCTATATCTAACTTCTTCTTGAAAACCTTCTTTCGTAAACCCATGCTGACTTTGTCCAATCCCGTTTATGCTTTCCAGGTGTTCTGCTTTCTTATCCTTTATTTTGGACTCTAGCATTTTCCCCACTACTGATGTAAGGCTAACTGGTCTGCAATTCCCTGTTTTTTCTCTCCCTTATTTTTTAGATAATGGGGTTACATTTGCCACCCTCCAATCTGTAGGAACTGCTCCAGAGTCTGTAGAAATTTGGAAGATACCCACCAATGCATCCACTATTTCCAAGGCCACTTCCTTTAGTACTCTGCGATGTAGATTATCGGGCCCTGGGGATTTGTCAGCCTTTAACGCCATTAATTTCCCTAGCACTTTTTTTTTTTACTAATACTAAGATCTCTATTCGGTCACCCCTCAGCCTTCTTGCTCATCTCAGGGCTGCAAGTCTGCCTTCAGGTATTGCAAGGGATATACGTCAGAACCAAAGGATCCAACTGGAAGAATTTATAAATGACAATGGTGTCCCCTTCAACTTTCAGCATCTCAGTGCACTCATCAGCAATAAAGAATGGATTGATCACCCACTGCCAGCACCTAATCCTCCCAGGTCAGGTATAGATGTCAGATGCAGAGTAAACCTCACTCAACAAAGAAGGAAAACTAAAATGATGCATATGCTGGAAATCTGAAATTAAAAAACCCAGAATATGCTTGAAATACTCAGTAGGGCAGACAGCACCTGTGGAGAGAGAAACAGAACTGCTGATACGTCATTGACCTGAAACATTATCTCTTTCTCAAGCCACAGGTGCTGCCGGATGTGCTGAGTGTTTCAAGCATTATCTGCATGTGTTAAGTATAGCAAATTGCAAAGGTGTTTATATTACTTTGTTACACCTAGATCAGAAAGGAAATTCTTGCCTAACCTCACAATAGCAACATTAATGGTCCTGGAGAAGATTCAAGAGGGCTACCAAATAAATGAGTAGTTTAAAAACTCAGTTATCGTAATAGGCTGACAGATCAGTCTTTATATTGTAGAAAACAGACAGTACTGCATGTCCCAATTCTCTCAAAACTATCGAATTAAATCATCCATCCACCTCAACAGTCCCTGCATCATTTTAAATCCTTCAATATAAATCTGCATTTGAAACGGACAAAGTATTGCAAGCGTAAAACACTGTCAGTGTTAGCTCAGTTGAAATCATTCACACTTGAATCAGAGCATCAGAGATTCAAAATCCACTACAGAGACTTGAACATATAATCCAGGCTGAGACTCAGTGCAGTACTGAGGGAGCGCCGCGCTGTCGGAGGGTCAGTACTGAGGGAGCGCCGCGCTGTCGGAGGGTCAGTACTGAGGGAGCGCCGCGCTGTCGGAGGGTCAGTACTGAGGGAGCGCCGCGCTGTCGGAGGGTCAGTACTGAGGGAGCGCCGCGCTGTCGGAGGTGCCGTACTGAGGGAGCGCCGCGCTGTCGGAGGTGCCGTACTGAGGGAGCGCCGCGCTGTCGGAGGTGCCGTACTGAGGGAGCGCCGCGCTGTCGGAGGTGCCGTACTGAGGGAGCGCCGCGCTGTCGGAGGTGCCGTACTGAGGGAGCGCCGCGCTGTCGGAGGTGCCGTACTGAGGGAGCGCCGCGCTGTCGGAGGTGCCGTACTGAGGGAGCGCCGCGCTGTCGGAGGTGCCGTACTGAGGGAGCGCCGCGCTGTCGGAGGTGCCGTACTGAGGGAGCGCCGCGCTGTCGGAGGTGCCGTACTGAGGGAGCGCCGCGCTGTCGGAGGTGCCGTACTGAGGGAGCGCCGCGCTGTCGGAGGTGCCGTACTGAGGGAGCGCCGCGCTGTCGGAGGTGCCGTACTGAGGGAGCGCCGCGCTGTCGGAGGTGCCGTACTGAGGGAGCGCCGCGCTGTCGGAGGTGCCGTACTGAGGGAGCGCCGCGCTGTCGGAGGTGCCGTACTGAGGGAGCGCCGCGCTGTCGGAGGTGCCGTACTGAGGGAGCGCCGCGCTGTCGGAGGTGCCGTACTGAGGGAGCGCCACGCTGTCGGAGGTGCCGTACTGAGGGAGCGCCGCGCTGTCGGAGGTGCCAGGGTGAGGGAGCGCCGCGCTGTCGGAGGTGCCAGGGTGAGGGAGCGCCGCGCTGTCGGAGGTGCCAGGGTGAGGGAGCGCCGCGCTGTCGGAGGTGCCGTACTGAGGGAGCGCCGCGCTGTCGGAGGTGCCGCACTGAGGGAGCGCCGCGCTGTCGGAGGTGCCGTACTGAGGGAGCGCCACGCTGTCGGAGGTGCCGTACTGAGGGAGCGCCGCGCTGTCGGAGGTGCCGTACTGAGGGAGCGCCGCGCTGTCGGAGGTGCCGTACTGAGGGAGCGCCGCGCTGTCGGAGGTGCCGTACTGAGGGAGCGCCGCGCTGTCGGAGGTGCCGTACTGAGGGAGCGCCGCGCTGTCGGAGGTGCCAGGGTGAGGGAGCGCCGCGCTGTCGGAGGTGCCAGGGTGAGGGAGCGCCGCGCTGTCGGAGGTGCCAGGGTGAGGGAGCGCCGCGCTGTCGGAGGTGCCGTACTGAGGGAGCGCCGCGCTGTCGGAGGTGCCGTACTGAGGGAGCGCCGCGCTGTCGGAGGTGCCGCACTGAGGGAGCGCCGCGCTGTCGGAGGTGCCGTACTGAGGGAGCGCCGCGCTGTCGGAGGTGCCAGGGTGAGGGAGCGCCGCGCTGTCGGAGGTGCCAGGGTGAGGGAGCGCCGCGCTGTCGGAGGTGCCGTACTGAGGGAGCGCCGCGCTGTCGGAGGTGCCGCACTGAGGGAGCGCCGCGCTGTCGGAGGTGCCGTACTGAGGGAGCGCCGCGCTGTCGGAGGTGCCGTACTGAGGGAGCGCCGCGCTGTCGGAGGTGCCATACTGAGGGAGCGCCGCGCTGTCTGAGGTGCCGTACTGAGGGAGCGCCGCGCTGTCGGAGGTGCCAGGGTGAGGGAGCGCCGCGCTGTCGGAGGTGCCAGGGTGAGGGAGCGCCGCGCTGTCGGAGGTGCCGTACTGAGGGAGCGCCGCGCTGTCGGAGGTGCCGCACTGAGGGAGCGCCGCGCTGTCGGAGGTGCCGTACTGAGGGAGCGCCGCGCTGTCGGAGGTGCCGTACTGAGGGAGCGCCGCGCTGTCGGAGGTGCCGTACTGAGGGAGCGCCGCGCTGTCGGAGGTGCCGTACTGAGGGAGCGCCGCGCTGTCGGAGGTGCCGTACTGAGGGAGCGCCGCGCTGTCGGAGGGTCAGTGATGACGGAGCTGTTGACAAGAGTTGTTGTTGTTGTTGTTGTTGGCGGCAGCTCCGCTCGAGACTCGGTTCGCGCGCTTTCTCCCTCTCACCTGTTTATTGGCTTCATCGAAAAAGACATTATTGACGGCGGAGACTTTCTCGAACTGCACGGGGCTATCGCACAGCTCCAAATAATGCTCCTGCGGTAGTGGTGGTGATGCCGGTGCCGCCATCATCATTACCGCTCAGCCGCCGGCTCTGTTTACATCCGCTATCCTGCTGTACTACGCACGCGCGCTGCCCTCCGCTGAGTCACTGCGCACGCGCGGCCATATCCGACGGTTCACTGCGCACGCGCGGCCTGATCCTGACTGTCTACTGCGCACGCGCAGTTTATGACAGGCTGGACGGAGCTTGTCAGAAGAGCATCTAAAATTTAAATTCTTTTATTGTAATTTTTCTTTAAATGTAGTTTTCCTGCAGGTAAGGGTAACATTTATAACAGGGTTGACCAACCTTTTCGAGTTGTTGGGACCACTTTACAATTTTTGTCTTACGTAGGGGGTGGTGAGACAATTTCAGAAAGAAAAATTTCAGCATTAAAAGTTTATCTTACTATTAATCAAAACAACAAATGTGCATTTTTGTGAAGAATCTTTCAATGAGAAGATTAAATTATTGACTTACTTTCTCATCACTATAATAAGAGCAAAATACTGCAGATGCTGGAACTCTGAAATGAGAAGAGAAAGTGCCGGAAATACTCAATAGGTCTGGCAGCATCTGTCTATAAGTAACATTTATAACAGGGTTATCCAGCCTTTTCATGTGACACAGATGCTGCCAGACCTGCTAAGTATTTCCAGCACTTTCTCTTATTACTATGTTGGACACTGACTTAGTGAGATACCTGGCATTTTGTTGCTTGCACAGGTCGTCAATCTCTGCCTGCACACGTCTTATAGCGATGTTCATCTGTCAGGAGTGAGCTTGATCAATCTGTCTCTTTCTGTCTGTATTGCCCCACCCTCTGTCCCCTATCTCTCTCTGAAACCCTCTCTCTTCTCCCTCTGTCTCTGCCCCCTCTCTGTTTCTCTCTTTTGAACCCCCCCCCCCCCCTCTATTCCCCCTTTTCTCTCACTGTCCTCCCCCGGTCTCTCTCTTCCCCCTCCCCCTTTTATTTAGAGATACAACTCTGAAACAGGCCCTTCAGCCCACCGAATCTGTGCTGACCAACAACCACCCATTTATACTAATCCTACATATGGCGGGCAGCCATAAAGGCGGGGCTAAAGTGTGGCGAGTCGAAGAGACTTAGCAGTTGGCAGCAAAAATGACAGAGGCGCAATGGGAGAGCCAACTATGTAACAGCCCCGACAAACAAATTTTTCTGCAGCACCTGTGGAAGAGCCTGTCACTCTAGAATTGGCCTTTATAGCCACTCCAGGCACTGCTCCACACACCACTGACCACCTCCAGGCGCTTACCCATTGTCTCTCGAGATAAGGAGGCCAAAGAATAACATTAATCCCATATTCCCTACCACATCCCCACCATTTTCCTACCACCTACCTACACTAGGGGCAATTTAAATGGCCAATTTACCTATCAACCTGCAAGTCTTTGGCTGTGGGAGGAAACCAGAGCACCTGCTGCTGCCACTATACTCTCTCAGGCCATCCCTCAGGATCGAGGATGACTTACTTCCACTCCAGTTTGATGGGTTTGCGATGGCTGATAATTCCAATGTGTGATCTACAGACTCCTTACTTTTTCTCTAGCCCTCACGCACAGGCACATACATGCAAAAACCGGTTAACTGAGAAAAAAAGGATTTTTGTTTACAGCTGTTTCAAAGGAATTTTAAAAAACTTAGACTGCAATGATCTGGAAGGAATTTCTTTGGTTCAGCGAGGTGTCCCAAAGACGAATAGTTGGCTGCCACTAGGAATTTTCCAGGCGAGTTGATGAACAGTCTTGTTTGGGTAGGCATTCAAAGAAATTCAACTGCAGCAGGCGTCACATAGGTCTTCCAGCAGGTGTGCAGCAACAGGTGTCAGTTCTCTGTTGCACATTCGATGCAAAAGTCCTTTTGAAAGATGCAGGGTTTCCTCAGAAATGCAGGAGGCAACAGTACCACTTCATACAAGCTTTTACTTTTCAAGAGCAAGGATTCTTTACAGAGAGATAATAGTTATTAGGTATTTCTTCTGATCTCCAGGCAGGTGCAAATCAAATTCCAATTGTCTGCTTGAGTCCAAACCCACTCGCTTTTAACAGTTCAAAATGAAACGAGCTTTTCAAAGCAGATCTCATGCTAAGTCATAAATTCTCTCTTGTCACACAAAGGGTAACTCTTAGGTCAAAACCCCCTCTGGTTTTCTTGAAATCGCCTGCTTTCCAGTCCTTGTTTACCAGTTCAACTTTTGTTGAACTTCCTTTCAAAAAAACACCCAAAGCTCAGCCTTTTCAGTTTTAAAAATACAGATTGCAAGTTTTACCAAAAAATATATAGAACATCTGTAACACCTCCGCCCTTGGTGAAATGAAATGCCATTCATTTGCGTTTCATTTCAATGTATAAAAACACAGAAGTTGAAAACATTTTAAAACACATTTTCCGCAGTCATCCCCCATTCACTCTACTTGTAGTTATTACAATTTTGCTTTGTACCATAAGGTCATAAGAACTAGGAGCAGGAGTAGGCAATTCAGCTCAAGCCTGCTCTGCCATTCAATACGATCATGGCTGATTTCATCTCGGCCTCAATTCCACTTTTCTGCCCTTCTCCATAACCCTTCAATCCTTTACTAATTAAAAATCTGTCTATCTCCTCCTTAAATTTACTCAATGTCCCGGCATCCACCGCACTCTGGGGGTAGTGAATTCCACAGACTCATGACCCTTTGAGAGAAGTAATTTCTCCTGATCTCTGTTTTAAATCTGCTACCCCTTATCCTAAAACTATGACCTAGATTTCCCCACAAGAGGAAACATCCTCTCTACGTCTACTTTGTCAATCCCCTTAATCATCTTATATACCTCAATTAGATCTCCTCTCATTCTTCTAAACTCAAGACAGTAAAGGCCTAAACTGCTCAATCTCTCTTCATAAGACAAACCCCTCATCCTTGGAATCAATATAGTGAACCTCCTCTGAACTACCTCCAATGCAACTACATCCCTCCTCAAATAAGGGGACCAAAACTGTACGCGATGCTCTAGGTGCGGTCCCACTAATGCTTTGTGCAACACTTCCCTACTTTTATATTCTATTCCTTTAGCAATAAATGCCAAAGTTCAATTCGCCTTCCTTATTACCTTTTGTACCTGCATACTAGTTTTCTGCGATCCATGCACAAGGACACCCAGATCCCTCTGCACCAAAGCATTCGGAAGTTTCTCTCCATTTAGATAATAATTTGCCTTTCTATTCTTCCGACCAAAGTGGATAACCTCACACTTCTCCACGTTAAACTCCATCTGCCAAATTTTGGCCCATTCACCTAACCTATCCATATCCATTTGTAAATTTCTTATTTCTTTATTGCAACTTACTATCCCACCTATTTTAGTGTCATCTGCAAATTTGTCTATAGTACCTTCTATCCCTGCATCCAAGTCATTTATATAGATTGTAAATAGTTGGGGCCCAAGGACCGAACCCTTTGGCACCCCACTAGTTACATCTTGCCACCCAGAAAAAGACCCATTTATCCCGACTCTCTGTTTTCTGTTGGTTAACCAATCCTCTATCCAAGCTAATAAATTGCCCCTAACCCCATGTGATCTTACCTTGTGTATTAACCTTTTATGAAGTCCAGATATACTACATCTACAGGATCCCCAATATCCACTTTGCTTGTCACAGCTTCGAAGAACTGAGCAAATTAGTCAAACACGATTTACACTTCATAAAACCATGCTGACTCTGATGGATTGCGTTTTGACTTTCTAAATGTCCTGTTATTACTTCCTTAATAATGGATTCTAACAATTTCCCAACGACAGATGTTAAACTAACTGGTCTGTAGTTTCCTACTTTCTGCCTCCCTCCCTTTTTGAATAAGGGCGTTATATTAGCTTTTGTCCAATCTGCTGGAACCTTTCCTGCATCCAGGGAATTTTGGAATATTATAACCAATGGATCCACTATCTCCACTGCCACTTCCTTTAAGACCCTAGGATGTAGGCCATCAGGCCCTGTGGGCTTGTCTGCCTTCAATCCCAATAGTTTTATCAGTACTTTTTCCCTAGTGATGATGATTTTTCTAAGTTCCTCTCTTTCTATAACCTCTGCATTTCCTGTTACTATTGGGATGGTACTTGTGTCCACCACCGTGAAAACTGAAGCAAAATACTGATTTAGTGTCTCTGCCTTTTCTGTGTTCCCCTCTATTAACTCCCCAATCTCATCCGCCAAAGGACCAACATTCACTTTAGCTACTCTCTTCCCTTTTATATACTTATAGAAGCTTTTGCTATCCGTTTTTATATTTTATGCTAGTTTTCTTTCATAATTTACCTTTGCTCTTTTTATTACTTTTTTCATAACCTTTGTTGATCTTTAAAAGTTTCCCAATCTTCCAGCCTGCCACTGGCCTTTGCAATATGGTATGCCTTAGTTTTTGTCTTTTTCTTATCCTTAACTTCCTTGCTTAGCCATGGATATTTTTTCCCCCTCTTAGAATCTTTCTTCCTCTCTGGAATATATTTTAGTTGGGAGGAACTGAATAGCTCCTTAAACATCTGCCACTGCTCATCAACCTTTTAGTCTTCCTGCCCAGTCCACCAGGGCCAAATCTGTCCTCAAGCCTATGTAATTACCTTTGTTTAACTCCAGAAAGCTAGTGTGGGACTCCAGTTTCTCTCCCTCAAACTGAATTTGAAATTCCAGTATGCTATGATCACTCTTCCCTAGAGGATCCTTAACTATGAGCTCATTAATTAATCCCACCTCATTACACAATACCAAATCTAGAATAGCCTGCTCCCTGGTTGGTTCCACAACATATTGCTTCACAACATATTCCACAACCATCTTTACTCATATATTCAAATAAAGTTAGATTCATGCCAAAGCATCTGCAATAACATTATAATTCCTGAAATTTGCACAATCTTTAAGTAATAGGGTTGCAACAATAAACTTCATTGGAATATTCTGGCATTCTGGGTTTTACATTTTTCCACAAAGATTATTCAAATCAGCCAATTGTAACCTTCCAAACATACCCTCCCAGTTGTTTTATGTATTCCTTCCAAATATCACTATAGACCAACACCACAGCAAGGTAAACTACAGTTCAGAACACTGGCTACTACGGGGTTCACTGGTCTCTGAAAAGTTTCTCGAGTACCCACTAACTTGTAAGGTATCACTTGACACTGGTAAAGACCATCTGGTATGACAAAAGCTGATGTTAAAGGAAAATGCCAGTATCCCTTTAAGAAATCTATCTTTGTAAGAAACATGCCACAGCCCACTCTGTCAATAGTCTTCCAAGCGAGGAATTGGGTAGGAGTCTGCCTTTGTTACTGCATTAACTTTTCTGTAGTCTATGAAAAGTCTCGTTGACCTATCAGGTTTAGGTACTAATACTATTGGTGAGCTCTAGCTGCTTTGACTGGGTTCAATTAAGTTGTTTTCCAGCATGTATTGGATTTCGGCTTTTACTTGGGCCTGTTTATCTGGACTTAAGCGGTTAGGATGCTGTTTTATAGGAATGGATTCCCCCACATCCACTAAGGTTGTGTGGCTAAGGTTGTACATCCTGGCTTATCCCTACAGACTTTTTTAAATGCTGTGAGTAGCCTTGTTAGGTCTTCTTGTTGTTCTGCATCTAAATATGAAAGTATGGTGTCCACTCTTCCTAGCAATTCAGTATTACTTAACTGGATAGTTGAGGTTCAATTTGAGGATTGTCAATGCCTCATCCTCACTATCTAACACTACTTGACGTAGGGGCCGGCGGAGGACCTGAAAGGAACAGGGCTGAAAATCTATAAATAAAGAACGGGGCTTGAGGCCCGTCACCTACCTGACGTCCAGGGCAGCGACGCACCTGAAAGGAACAGGGCTGAAAACCTACAAATAAAGAGCGGGGATCGAGGCCCTTCACCTACCTGACGTCTGGGGCAGCTGCGGGCTCTCTGACTGTTCCTGAGCTCACTCTGTTTGGATTTCGGAAAAAAAAATAAGAATAGTGACATCACTGAAATTCTGGTCGCTGATTGGTTGATGGGCGGCACCTGTGCCTGGGGAGAACTGTGATTGATTTGGAGTTAAAAAAAGGCTCCTTTTAAATTAAAGCCCGAGGATAGCTACCTGTAAATTTTTAATATTTACTGGCTATTCTAGTGCTGTTTGCACGGAGTAAGGCTGTAAGTTAAATGTGGGTATTTTCGTTGGCTGGGTAGGCGGTGGCGTAGTGGTATTATCTCTGGACTAGTAACCCAGAGACCCAGGGTATTTCTCTGGGGATATGGGTTCGAATCCCACCACAGCAGAAGGTGGGATTTGAATTTAATTAATAAACCTGGAATTAAAAGCTAGTCGAATGATGGCCATGAAACCATTGTCGATTGTTGTGAAAACCCATCTGGTTCACTAATGTCCTTGAGGGAAAGAATTTGCTTTCCTTACCTGGTCTGGCCTACATGTGACTCCAGACCCACAGCAATGTGGCTAACTCTTACATGCCCTCTGAAATGGCCTAGCAAGCCACTCAGTTGTACCTAACCGCTATGAAGCCAATAAAAAGGAATGAAACCAGACGGACCACCCGGCATTGACCGTGGCACCAGAAACGACAACGGCAAACCCAGCCCTGTCTACCCTGCAAAGTCCTCCTTACTAACATCTGGGGGCTTGTGCCAAAGTTGGGAGAGCTGTCCCACAGACTAGTCAAGCAACAGTCTGACATAGTCATACTCACGGAATCAGACCTTACAGACAATGTCCCAGACACTGCCATCACCATCCCCGGGTACGTCCTGTCCCACCGGCAGGACAGACCCAGCAGAGGTGGTGGCGCAGTGGTACACAGTAGGGAGGGAGTTGCCCTGGGAGTCCTCAACATCGACTCTGGACCTCATGAAGTCTCATGGCATCAGGTCAAACAGGTTACTGATTACCACCTACTACCCTCCCTCAGCTGATGAATCAGTACTCCTCCATGTTGAACACCACTTGGAGGAAGCACTGAGGGTGGCAAGGGCACAAAATGTACTCTGGGTGGGGGACTTCAATGTCCATCAGCTAGAGTGGCTCAGTAGCACCATTACTGACCAAGCTGGCCGAGTCCTAAAGGACATAGGCTGCTAGACTGGGTCTGCGGCAGGTGGTGGGGGAACCAACACGAGGGAAAAACATACTTGACCTCGTCCTCACCAATCTGCCTGCTGCAGGTGCTTCTGTCCATGACAGTATTGATAGGAGTGACCACCACACAGTCCTTGTGGAGACGAAGTCCCGCCTTCACATTGAGGATACCGTCCGCGTTGTGTTGTGTGGCACTATCATCGTGCTAAATGGGAAAGATTTCGAACAGATCTAGCAATGCAAAACTGGGCATCCATGAGGCGCTGTGGGCCATCAGCAGCAGCAGAATTGTACTCAACCACAATCTGTAACCTCATGGCCCGGCATCTCCCCCACTCTACCATTACCATCAAGCCAGGAGACCAACCCTGGTTCAATGAAGAGTGCAGGAGGGCATGACAGGAACAGCACCAGGCATACCTCAAAATGAGGTGTCATCCTGGTGAAGCTACAACACAGGACTATCTGCGTGCCAAACCGCGAAAGCAGCATGTGATAGACAGAGCTAAGCGATCCCATAACCAACGGATCAGATCTAAGCTCTGCAGTCCTGCCACATCCAGCTGTGAATGTTGGTGGACAATTAAGCAACTAACTGGAGGAGGTGGCTCCACAAATATCCCCATCCTCAATGATGGGGGAGCCCAGCACATCAGTGCGAAAGATAAGGCTGAAGCTTTTGCAACAATCCTCAGCCAGAAGTGCCGAGTTGATGATCCATCTTGGCCTCCACCTGAAGTCCCCAGCATCACAGATGCCAGACTTCAGCCAATTCGATTCACTCCGCGTGATATCAAGAAATGACTGAAGGCACTGGATACTGCAAAAGCTATGGGCCCTGACAATATTCTGACAATAGCACTGAAGACCTGTGCTCCAGAACTTGCCGCGCCCCTAGCCAAGCTGTTCCAGTACAGCTACAACACTGGCATCTACCCTGCAATGTGGAAAATTGCCCAGGTATGTCCTGTACACAAAAAGCAGGACAAGTCCAACCCGGCTAATTACCACCCCACCAGCCGACTCTCAATCATCAGTAAAGTGGTGGAAGGTGTCATCAACAGTGCCATCAAGCAGCACTTGCTTAGCAATAACCTGCTCAGTGACGCTCAGTTTGGGTTCCGCCAGGGCCACTCAGCTCCTGACCTCATTACAGCCTTGGTTCAAACATGGACAAAAGAGCTAAACTCAAGAAGTGAGGTGAGAGTGACTGCCCTTGACATCAAGGCAGCAGTTGACCGAGTATGACATCAAGGAGCCCTTATCAAAACTGAGGTCAATGGGAATCAGGGGGAAAACTGATCGCTGGTTGGAGTCATACCTAGCGCAAAGGAAGATGGTTGTGGTTGTTGGAGGTCAATCATCTGAGCTCCAGGACATCACTGCAGGAGTTCCTCAGGGTAGTGTCCTAGGCCCAACCATCTTCAGCTGCTTCATCAATAACCTACCTTCAATCATAAGGTCAGAAGTGGGGATGTTCGCTGATGATTGCACAATGTTCAGCACCATTCGTGACTCCTCAGATACTGAAGCAGTCCGTGTAGAAATGCAGCAAGACCTGGACAATATCCAAGCTTGGGCTGATAAGTGGCAAGTAACATTTTCGCCACACAAGTGCCAGGCAATGACCATCTCCAACAGGAGAGAATCTCACCATCTCCCCTTGACATTCAACAGCATTACCATTGCTGAATCCCCCACTATCAACATCCTCGGGGCTACCATTGACCAGAAACTGAACTGGAGTAGCCATATAAATACCTTGGCTACAAGAGCAGGTCAGAGGCTAGGAATCCTGAGGTGAGTAACTCACCTCCTGACTCCCCAAAGCCTGTCCACCATCTACAAGGCACAAGTCAGGAGTGTGATAGAATACTCTCCACTTGCCTGGATGGGTGCAGCTCCAACAACACTCAAGAAGCTCGACACCATCCAGGACAAAGCAGCCCGCTTGATTGGCACCCCATCTACAAACATTCACTCCCTCCACCACCGACGCACAGTGGCAGCAGTGTGTACCATCTACAAGATGCACTGCAGCAATGCACCAAGGCTCCTTAGACAGCACCTTCCAAACCCACGACCTCTACCACCTCGAAGGACAAGGGCAGCAAATACATGGGAACACCACCACCTGCAAGTTCCCCTCCAAGTCACACACCATCCTGACTTGGAACTCTACCGCTGTTCCTTCACTGTCGCTGGGTCAAAATCCTGGAACTCCCTTCCTAACAGCACTGTGGGTGTACCTACCCCAAATGGACTGCAGCGGTTCAAGAAGGCAGCTCACCACCACCTTCTCAAGGGCAATTAGGGATGAGCAATAAATGCTGGCCTGGCCAGCGTCACCACATCCCATGAACGAATAAAAAAAAAAGGTGCTCTTTGCTCTTTTTCTTTCTCAGCCTCAAAGGTACAGGGGATAAAAGTTGATTGTAAATAGCTGGGAAGTTATTACACTAGCAAGTTTTTTTTTCTCATTGTAATAGTAAGCAATGGCGGGGCAGCTTGGCCAAGCGGAATGTACCTCCTGTGCAATGTGGGAAGTCGTGGAAGTGCCATGTGACCTTGGTGAACATGTCTGCAGAAAGTGTCTCCGGTTGCAGAAGCTTGAGCTTCGGGTTTCAGAGCTTGATTGGTGGCTGGAGTCACTGTGGCGCATCCGCGAGGTGGAGGACTACGTGGATGGTACGTTTCAGGAGGTAGTCAAGCCGGCGCATCGGCGAGCTCAGTCAGGGGGGGTGACTTGGTGGATGCCGGACGGACAAAGAAGTCAGGGCAGGTAGTGCAGGAGTTCCCAGAGGACATCCCACTTTCTAACCGATATTCAGTTCTAAGTACAGATAGGGGAGAGGGTTCCTCTGGAGAATGCACCGAGAATCATGACCGGAATATCATGGCTGACTCAGCTGTGCTGAGATGGAGAAAAAAGGACAAGAGGGCAATAGTGGAAGGGGATTCTATGGTTAGAGGAACAGATAGGTGTTTCTGTGGTCGCAGATGTGATTCCAGGATGGTATGTTCCCTCCCTGGTGCAAGGGTCTTGGATATCACTGAGCAGTTACAAAGTATTCTGGAGAGTGAGAGTGCACAGCCGGAGGTCGTGGTCCACGTTGCTACCAATGACAGAGATGGAAAGAGGGATGAGGTCCTGCAAAAAGAATTCAGGGAGCTAGGCAGCAGATTAAAAAGCAGGACCTCAAAGGTTGTAACCTCTGGGTTTCTTCCAGTGCCACGGGCTAGTGAGTATAGGAATAGGAGGTTAGAGCAGATGAGCATGGTTGGGGAGATGGTGCAGGAGTGCGGGCTTTAGATTCTTGGATCACTGGGCCTGTTTCTGGCGAAGGTGGGATCTGTACAAGATGGACAGGTTGCACCTGAACCAGAACAGGACCAGCGTCCTTGCTGGGAGATTTGCTAGTGCTGTTGGGAGGGGGTTTAAACTAATTTGACAGGGGGGTGGGATACAGACTGGAAGCACAGTGGGGGCTGATGTACAATCAAATATAAATGTGAAGCTAAGTCAGTCCGGAGGACAGTAAATGTAGACCTGTTAAGGCTCAGGCACAGGCAAATATTGCAAGGCTGGATTGTATCTATTTTAATGCAAGGAGTCTTACTAGTAAGGCAGATGAATTGAGGGCATTGATTAACACATGGGAATATGATATTATTGCTATTACTGAGACATGGTTGAGGGAGGGGCAGGACTGGCAGCTTATATCCCAGGGTATAGAATCTTCAGACGTGATAGGGGAGGGGGTAAAAGAGGATGTGGCATTGCACTGTCGATTAAAGAGTCAATTACTGCAGTAAGGAGGGATGATATCTTAGGAGGTTCCTCTACTGAGGCCATATGGGTAGAACTTCAAAACAAAAAGGGGACATTCACTTGGCTGGGGGTGTACTACAGGTCTCCAGTCAGGCAGTGGTAAAGGAGCAGATATGTAGGCAAATCTCAGAGAGGTGCAATAATAATAGGGTAATAATAGTAGGGGATTTCAACTTCCCCTATATTAGAGGGGATAGTATTAGTGCAAAAAGCTTAAAGGGGGCGGAATTCTTCAAGTGCATTCAGGAGAGCTTTTTGAGCCAGTACGTAGAGTCCTACAAGAGGAAGAGCGGTTCTGGACTTAATCCTAGGAAATGAAGCCGGACAAGTGGTAGAAGTGGCAGTGGGGGAGCATTTCGGGAGAGTGAACATAACTCTAAGATTTAAGGCTGTTATGGAAAAGCACATAGAGGGACCGGAAATAAGATTATCGAATTGGGGGAAGGCAGATTTCAATATGATAAAACAGAATCTGGCCAAAGTGAACTGGGAGCAGCTTCTGACAGGAAAGTCTACATCAGACCAGTGGGAGTAATTTAAAAAGGAAATTGTGAGGGTTCTGGTCCAGCATGTTCCTGTAAAGGTGAAAAGTAGGACCAACAAATCAAGGGAACCATGGATTTCAAGGGATATAGAGGATTGGATAAGGGGAAAAAAAGGAGGCGTATGGCAGATTCAGAGGGCTGAAAACAACAGAGGCCCTAGAGGAGTAGAGAAAGTGTAGGGGAGTACTTAAAAAAGTAATTAGGAGAGCGAAGAGGGGACATGAAAAGTCACTGGCAGAAAAGATAAAGGAAAATCCCAAGGCATTTTATAAGTATGATAGGGGCAAGAGAATAAGCAGGGAAAATGTGGGGCCCATTAGGGATCTAAGAGGCAATCTGTGTGTGGAGCCGGAGGACATAGGTGAGGATTTGAACGATTACTTTTCATCTGTGTTCACTATGGAGAGGGACGATGTAGGTGTAGTGATCAGGGAGGGGGATTGTGATATACTTGATCAAATTAGCATTGAAAAGGAGGAAGTATTAGCTGTCTTAGCGAGCTTAAAAGTGGATAAATCCCCAGGCCCAGATGAGATGCATCCCAGGCTGCTATGTGTGGCAAGGAGGTGATAGCAGGGGCTCTGACACAAATTTTCAGATCCTCTCTGGCCACAAGAGAGGTACCAGAGGACTGGAGGACAGCGAATGTGGTACCATTATTCAAGAACGATAGCAGGGATAAACCAGGTAATTACAGGCCGGTGAGTCTAACATCAGTGGTAGGGAAATTATTGGAAAAAGTTATGAGATCGGATTAATCTCCACTTGGAGAGGTAGGGATTAATCAGGGATAGTCAGCATGGCTTTGTCAGGGGGAGATCGTGTCTCACTTGATTGAATTTTCGAGGAGGTGACAGGATGTGTAGATGTGGGTAAAGCAGTTGATGTAGTCTACATGGACTTCAGTAAGGCTTTTGATAAGGTCCCACATGGGAGATTAGTTAAGAAAGTAAAGGCCCATGGGATCCAGGGCAATTTGGCAAATTGGATTCAAAATTGGCTGAGTGGCAGGAGGCAGAGGGTGAAGGTAGAGGGTTGTTTCTGCGAGTGGAAGCCTGTGATCAGTGGTGTACTGCAGGGATCGGTGCTGGGACCCTTGCTGTTTGTAATGTACATTAATGATTTAGACGTGAATATAGGAGGTATGATCAGTAAGTTCGCAGACGACACAAAAATTGGTGGTGTCGTAAATAGTGAGGAGGAAAGTCTTAGATTACAGGATGATGTAGGTGGGCTGGTAAGATGGGCGGAGCAGTGGCAAATGGAGTTTAATCCTGAGAAGTGTGAGGTGATGCATTTTGGGAGGACTAACAAGGCAATGGAATATAAAATGGATGGAAGGACCCTAGGGAGTACAGAGGGTCAGAGGGACCTTGGTATACTTGTCCATAGTTCACTGAAGGCAGCAGCACAGGTAGATAAGGTGGTTAGGAAGGCATATAGGATACTTGCCTTTATTAGCCAAGGCATAGAGTATAAGAGCAGGGAGGTTATGATGGAGCTGTATAAAAGTCTGGTTAGGCCACAGTTGGAGTACTGTGTACAGCTCTGGTCTCCACACTATAGGAAGGATGTGATTGCACTGGAGAGGGTGCAGAGGAGATTCACCAGGATGTTGCCTGGGCTGGAGCATTTCAGCTATGAAAACAGACTGGATAGGCTAGGGTTGTTTTCCTTGGAGCGGAGAAGGCTGAGGGGGAACCTGATTGAGGTATACAAAATTATGAGTGGCACTGATAGGTTAGATAGGAAGAAACTTTTTCCCTTAGTGGAGAGGTCAATAACTAGGGAGCATAGATTTAAGGTAAGGGACAGGAGGTTTAGAGGGGACTTGAGGAGGAATTCTTTCACCCAGAAGGTGGTTGGAATCTGGAACATACTACCTGAAGGGTTGGTAGAGGTAGGAATACTCACAACAATCAAGAAATAATTCGATGAGTACTTGAAACGCCATAACATACAAGGCTACGGGCCAAGTGCGGGGAAATGGGATTAGTTAGGACGGGTGCTTGATGGTCGGCGCAGGCACGTTGGACTAAAGGGCCTGTTTCTGTGCTGTAAAACTCTATGACTCTATGACTATCCCTTTTATTCTTAACTGTCCCTACTACCTGACATACCTGTGTTCGTTTAACCTGTTCCCTGCAATAATATTGGTTTAACATATTAATATGACACAGTCAACTCTTTTTCTGGCGATCTGGGGTGTCAGTCAAATAATTTACTTTATCAATTCTTTTGACCACTTTATACAGACCACTGAACCGTGCTTTTAACGGCTCACTCTGCAAAGTTAATAATACTAACAGTTCATCCCCTGGTTGACATGTTTGGGTCTTAGCATGCTTGTCTGCCCATTTTTTCATCGAGGTTTGGGATGTTTTCAGGTGTTCCTGAGCCACATTGCAAGCTTTCACGAGCCTTTCCCAGAACATGGATATATTGTCTAGCACAGAAGATTCATCCCTCTGTTCTAAAAACCTTTTTTTGATTATATAAGATAGAAACATAGAAAATAGGAGCAGGAGTAGGCCATTCGGCCCTTCGGGCCTGCTCCGCCATTCAAAAAAGATCATGGCTGATCGTCTAATTCAGTTCCCTGTTCCTGCTTTCTCCCCATATTCCTTGATCCCTTTGGCATTAAGAAATATATCTATCTCGTTCTTGAGTATATTTAATGACTAGGCCTCCACTGCCTTCTGTGGTAGAGAATTCCACAGGTTCCCCACCCTCTGAGTGAAGACATTTCTCCTCATCTCTGTTCTAAATGTCATACCCCGTATCCTGAGACTGTGACCCCTGGTTCGCGACTCCCCAGCCATCGGGAACATCCTCCCTGCATCTAGCCTGTCTAGTCCTGTTAGAATGAGATACCCTCTCATTCTTCTAAACTCTGGTGAATATAGGCCTCATCGACCCAATCTCTCCTCATACGTCAATCCTGCCATCCCAGGAATCAGCCTAGTAAATCATCTTTGCACTCCCTCCATGGCAAGAACATCCTTCCTCAGATAAGGAGACCATAACTGCACACAATACTCCAGATGTGGTCTCACCAAGGCCCTGTATAACTACAGTAAGACATCCTTGCTCCTGTACTCATATCCTCTTGCAATGAAGGCCAACATACCATTCGCCTTCCTAACTGCTTGCTGCACCTGTTTGCTTGCTTTCAGCGATTGGTGTACAAGGACACCCGGGTCTCGTTGCACCTCCCCCTTTCCCAATCTATCACCATTCAGATAATAATCTGTCTTTCTGTTTTTACAAGCAAAGTGGATAATCTCACATTTATCCACGTTATACTGCATCTGCCATGCATTTGCCTGCTCACCCAACTTGTCCAAATCACATTGGAGCCTCTTTGCATCCTCCTCACAGCTCACTTTCCCCCGCAGCTTTGAGTCGTCTGCAAACTTGGAAATGTTGCATTTAGTTCCCTCACCCAAGTCATTAATATATATTGAGAATAGCTGGGGCCCAAGCACTGACCCCTGCAGTACCTCACTAGTCGCTGCCTACCACCCAGAAGAAGACCTGTTTATTCCTACTCTCTGTTTCCTGTCTGTCAACTAATTCTCAATCCATGCCAGTATATTATCTCCAATCCCATGTGCTTTAATTTTGCACACTAACGTCTTATGTGGGACCTTATCAAAAGCCTTCTGAAAATCCAAATACACCACATCCACTGGTTCTCCCTTATTCTATTAGTTACACCCTCAAAAAACTTAAGTAGACTTGTTAAGCATGACTTCCCTTTCGTAAACCCATGCTGACTTTGCCCAATCCCATTTATGTTTTCCAGGTGTTCTGCTATCGCATCCTTTGTAATAGACTCTAGCATTTTCCCCACTACTGATATAAGGCTAACTGGTCTGTAATTCCGTTTTTTCTCTTTTTTTAAATAATGGGGTTACATTTGCCCCCCTCCAATCTGTAGGAACTGCTCCAGAGTTTATACAATTTTGGAAGGTGACCACCAATGCATCCACTATTTCCAGGGCCACTTCCTTTAGTACTCTGGGATGTAGATTATTAGGCCCTGGGGATTTGTCAGCCTCTAACCCCATTAATTTCCCTAGCACTTTTTTTTTACTAATACTGATTTCCTTCAGTTCCTCCCTCTCATTCGACCCTTGGTTCCCTAACATTTCTGGGAGGTTATTTGTATCCTCCTTTGTGAAGACAGAACCAAAGTATGTGTTTAATTGTTCTGCCATTTCTTTGTTCCCCATTATAATTTCTCCCGTTTCTGACTGTAAGGGACCTACATTTGTCTTCACTAATCTTTTTCTCTTCACATATAGGAACATAGGAAGATAGGAACAGGAGTAGGCCATTCAGCCCCTCGAACCTGTCCCGCCATTCAATGAGATCATGGCTGATCCATATTTATAGAAGCTTTTACAGTCAGTTTTTATGTTCCCCGCAAGTTTACTCTCATACTCTATTTCCCCCGCTTAATCAACCTCTTTGTCCTCCTTTGCTGAATTCTAAACTGCTCCCAATCCTCAGACTTGCTGCTTTTTCTGGCCATTTTATACACCTCCTCTTTGGATCTAACACTATCCCTAATTTCTTTTGTAAGCCACGGTTGAACCACCTTTCCAGTTTTATTTTTGCGCCAGACAGGAATGAATAATTGTTGTAATTCATGAACACGCTCTTTAAACATTATCCATTGCCTATCCACCATCAACCCTTTTATTAAAGTTCCCCAATCTACTATAGCCAACTCATGCCTCATACCTTCGTAGTTTCCTTCATTTAGATTCAGGACCTTAGTTTCGGATTCAACTACTTCCCTCTCCATCTTAATGAAGAATTCTATCATGTTATGGTTGCTCCTCCCCAAGGGACCCCACACAGCAAGATTGTTAACTAATCTTTTCTCATTGCACAATACCCAGTCTAGGATAGCCTGTTCTCTAATTGGTTTCTCAACGTATTGGTCTAAAAAACCATCACATACACACTCCAGGAAATCCTCCTCCACAGTATTATTGTTAATTTGGTTTGGCCAATCTATAGGTAGATTAAAGTCACCATGATTACAGTTGTATACTGTATGCATCTCTAATTTCCTGTTTAATGCCATCCCTTACATCCCCACTACTGTTTGGGGGCCTGTAGAGAACCCTCAGCAGCATTTTCTGCCCCTTGGTGTTTCTTAGCTCCATCCATACAGATTCCACATCATGATTTTCCGAGCCAATAACCTTCCTCACAATTGTATTGATTTCCTCCTTTACTAACAACGCTACCCCTCCTCCTTTCCCTTTTTGGCTGTCCTTCCTAAATATTAAATACCCTGGATGTTCAGTTCCCATCCTTGGTCACCCTGCAGCCATGTCTCCGAAATCGCTACTATATCATAATCATTTACACTGTTAATTCATCTACCTTATTGTGAATGCTCCGCGCATTAAGACATATCTATTTAGATTTGTCCCTTTAACATTGTTAGTCATCTTAGCTTTATTTTGCACTACGGCCCCATTTGTTTCTCGCCCTTGTTTTCTCTGCCTTCCACTTTTGCTTCGTTCCTTTCTGTCTTCCATTTCTATCCTTGTTTCCACCTCCTCTGTCTCCCTGCTCAGATTCCCATCCCCCTGCTATTCTAGTTTAAACCCTCCCCGACAGCACTAGTAAACACCCCCCCGCCCCCCCACCGAGGAAATTGGTCCCGGTCCTGCCCAGATGCAACTCGTCCAGCTTGTACTGGTCCCACCTTCCCCAGAACTGGGCCCAAAGTCCCAGGAATCGGAATTCCTCCCCCCTACACCATTTCTCCAGCCACGTATTCATCTGATATATCCTGCTATTTCTGCTCTCACTAGCACGCGGCACTGGTAATAATCCTGAGATTGCTACCTTTGAGGCCCTCCTTTTTAACTTTCATCCTAACTCCCTATATTCAGCTTTCAGGACCTCATCCCTTTTTTTTACATATGTCGTTGGCACCGATATGTACCACGGCAACTGGCTGCTCGCCCTCCCCCCTCAGAATGCCCTGCAGCCACTCAGAGACATCCATGACCCTAGCACCAGGGAGACAACATACCATCCTGGAGTCTCCGCCTGTTTGTTCCCCTTATGATTGAATCCCTATCACTATAGCCCTACCACACCTCTTCCTCCCCTCCTGTGCAGGAGAGCCACCCATGGTGTCATGAACTTGGCTCTTGCTGCTTTCCCGTGAGCCTTCTCCCCCAACAATATCCAAAGCGGTATATCTGTTAGAGAGGGAGATGGCCACAGGGGACTCCTGCACTACCTGCCTTCCTCTACTCTGCCATTCCCTTTCTGCCCTTGCAGCATTTGCCTGCGATGTGACCACCTTGCTAACCGTGCTATCCACGACGATCTCAGCATCGCGGATGCTCCACAGTGAATCCACCCGCAGCTCCAGCTCCGTAATGTGGGTAGCCAGTAGCTGCAGATGGATACACTTCCTGCACACATGGTCACCAGGGACACTGGAAGCATCCCTGATTTCCCACATAGCACAAGAGGAGCATATCATGGGTACGAGCTCTCCTGCCATGACTTAGCTTTAGACTCCCTTTAATTAAAAAATTACTAATTATGCTAGGGGTCTTAGTTTAGGAGATTAGTTTTAGAGGATCTCTTATCTCATGTCTGTAAACCAATTCAAAAGGACTAAAACCGAGACTAATTCGGTGAATTTCTAGTGGCAAATAAAAGAAATTCTAGCCCTTTATCCCAATCATGGGAATAGTCATGACAGTATACCATGATCATTGTTTTGAGAGTTTGATGGTACCTTTCTAAAGCTCCCTGTGTCTGTGCATGATATGCTGAAGACCTTAACTGTGTGATACCCAATTTACCCAGAACTTCTTGAGACATTTTAGACATAAAATTGGAATCTTGATCTGATTGAACTTCAATTGGTAATCAATATCTCATAAAGAACTGGGTTAAATTCTCTACCACTAGCTTAGCAGTAATTCTCCTCAAGGGAATGGCCTCTGGGAATTGAGTAGTCATATCCATGCTAGTGAGTATATATTAATGGCCAGCTTTTGTTTTTGGTAAGGGTCCTACACAGTCTACCAACACCCTACTAAATGGTTCCCCAATAACTGGTCTGGGAATTAGAGGTGCTGGTTTTCTGGCAGGTTGTGGTTTTCCCACAATCTGGTATGTATGGCATGTTTTACAAAACTGCACTACGTCCTAGGTAAGACCTGGCCAGTAATAAAGTTGACATATACGTGATTTAGTCTTCCGGATCTCTATATGTCCTGCTCTAGGAATTTCATGCGCTAACCTTAATCATTCCTGGCAATACTTAGGTGGTACCACTACCTGTGAGTGGATCTCTAGCAGAGCAAGACTACCCCTTCTTCTGGCAGGGCAGGGATCCTGAAGAACCAAGACAGCATGGAGTGGGCTTCGCCATCAGAAACTCCTTGCTTAGCATGTTAGAGCCTCCCTCAAATGTCTCGGAACGCATACTGTCCATCCGACTGCTCACCACCTCTGGTCCAGTACACCTACTCGGCATCTATGCTCCAACACTCTGCTCCCCACCTGAAGCTAAAGACCAGTTCTACGAGGAGCTCCATAATATCATTAGTAGCATTCCCAATACCGAACACCTGTTCCTGTTGGGGGACTTTAATGCCAGGGTTGGGGCTGACCATGACTCATGGCCCTCCTGCCTTGGGTGCTATGGCGTTGGAAGGATGCATGAGAATGGGCAGAGACTGCTTGAGTTGTGTACCTATCATAACCTCTGCATCACCAACTCATTCTTTCACACTAAACCCTGTCACCAGGTTTCATGGAGGCACCCAAGATCGCGTCGTTGGCACCAGCTAGACCTCATCGTCACAAGGTGAGCCGCCTTAAACAGTGTTCAAATCACACGCAGCTTCCACAGTGCGGACTGCGACACCGACCACTCCCTGGTGTGCAGCAAGGTTAGACTCAAACCAAAGAAGTTGCATCACTCCAAGCAGAAGGGCCACCCGCGCATCAACACGAACAGAATTTCTCATCCACAGCTGTTACAAAAATTTCTAAATTCACTTGTAACAGCCCTTCAAAACACTCCCACAGGGGATGCTGGGACCAAGTGGGCCCACATCAGAGACTCCATCTATGAGTCAGCTTTGACCACCTATGGCAAACGTGCGAAGAGGAATGCAGACTGGTTTCAATCTCATATTGAAGAGCTGGAACCTGTCATAGCCGCTAAGCGCATTGCACTGTTGAACTACAAGAAAGCCCCCAGCGAGTTAACATCCGTAGCACTTAAAGCAGCCAGAAGCACTGCACAAAGAAAAGACAGGCGCTGCGCAAATGACTACTGGCAACACCTATGCAGTCATATTCAGCTGGCCTCAGACACCAGAAACATCAGAGGAATGTATGATGGCATTAAGAGAGCTCTTGGGCCAACCATCAAGAAGATCGCCCCCCTCAAATCTAAATCGAGGACATAATCACTGACCAACGCAAGCAAATGGACCGCTGGGTTGAGCACTACCTAGAACTGTACTCCAGGGAGAATGTAGTCACTGAGACTGCCCTCAATGCAGCCCAGCCTCTACCAGTTATGGATGAGCTGGACGTACAGCCAACAAAATCGGAACTCAGTGATGCCATTGATTCTCTAGCCAGCGGAAAAGCCCCTGGGAAGGACAGCATTACCCCTGAAATAATCAAGAGTGCCAAGCCTGCTATACTCTCAGCACTACATGAACTGCTTTGCCTGTGCTGGGACGAGGGAGCAGTACCTCAGGACATGCCCGATGCCAATATCATCACCCTCTATAAAAACAAAGGTGACCGCGGTGACTGCAACAACTACCGTGGAATCTCCCTGCTCAGCATAGTGGGGAAAGTCTTTGCTCGAGTCGCCTTAAACAGGCTCCAGAAGCTGGCTGAGCGCGTCTACCCTGAGGCACAGTGCGGCTTTCGAGCAGAGAGATCGACCATTGACATGCTGTTCTCCCTTCATCAGATACAGGAGAAATGCCGTGAACAACAGATGTCCCTCTACATTGCTTTCATTGATCTCACCAAAGCCTTTGACCTCGTCAGCAGACGTGGTCTCTTCAGACTACTAGAAAAGATACCACCAAAGCTACTAAGTATCATCACCTCATTCTATGACAATATGAAAGGCACAATTCAACATAGCGGCACCTCATCAGACCCCTTTCCTATCCTGAGTGGCGTGAAACAGGGCTGTGTTCTTGCACGCACACTGTTTGGGATTTTCTTCTCCCTGCTGCTCTCACATGCGTTCAAGTCTTCAGAAGAAGGAATTTTCCTCCACACAAGATCAGGGGGCAGGTTGTTCAACCTTGCCCGTCTAAGAGCGAAGTCCAAAGTACGGAAAGTCCTCATCAGGGAACTCCTCTTTGCTGACGATGCTGCTTTAACATCTCACACTGAAGAGTGTCTGCAGAGTCTCATCGACAGGCTGCCTGCAACGAATTTGGCCTAACCATCAGCCTCAAGAAAACGAACATCATGGGACAGGACGTCAGAAATGCTCCATCCATCAATATTGGCGACCACGCTCTGGAAGTGGTTCAAGAGTTCACCTACCTAGGCTCAACTATCACCAGTAACCTGTCCCTAGATGCAGAAATCAACAAGCGCATGGGAAAGGCTTCCACTGCTATGTCCAGACTGGCCAAGAGAGTGTGGGAAAATGGCGCACTGACACGGAACACAAAAGTCCGAGTATATCAAACCTGTGTCCTCAGTACCTTGCTCTATGTCAGCGAGGCCTGGACAACGTACGTCAGCCAAGAGCGACGTCTCAATTCATTCCATCTGCGCTGCCTCCAGAGAATACTTGGCATCAGGTGGCAGGACCATATCTCCAACACAGAAGTCCTCGAGGCGGCCAACATCCCCAGCTTATACACACTAATGAGTCAGCGGCGCTTGAGATGGCTTGGCCATGTGGGCTACATGGAAGATGGCAGGATCCGCAAGGACACATTGTACAGCGAGCTCGCCACTGGTATCAGACCCACCGGCCGTCCATGTCTCCGCTTTAAAGACGTCTGCAAACGCGACATGACGTCCTGTGACATTGATCACAAGTCGTGGGAGTCAGTTGCCAGCGTTCGCCAGAGCTGGCGGGCAGCCATAAAGGCGGGGCTAAAGTGTGGCGAGTCGAAGAGACTTAGCAGTTGGCAGGAAAAAAGACAGAGGCGCAAGGGGAGAGCCAACTGTGTAACAGCCCCGACAAACACATTTTTCTGCAGCACCTGTGGAAGAGCCTGTCACTCTCGAATTAGCCTTTGTAGCCACTCCAGGCGCTGCTTCACAAACCACTGACCACCTCCAGGCGCTTACCCATTGTCTCTCGAGACAAGGAGGCCAAAGAAGAAGAAGAAGAAGACCACTACCTGTCGAACAACCGTCCATTCTTCATCCGCAGGTCTATGAAGCAATCTCCACTTCCTCATCTGAACCCCATCTTTAACATAATAGCTTTCTGGAACTGCTTTTGCCTCAGCCTCTGTCAGACCTGATCGTGCCACTTTATTTAACTCTGGATCAGCTTGCTGAGCCGTGATCAGACAAGACTTATTAAACATTTCATTTGGATTATCTTAATTTCCAAAGAAAGTTCCAGATATTCAGCTATCTGTCTGCGATGCCAATTTTACCTCCGACAATGGAACTTGTTTAGCCACTGTTCGGGTTACTACACATGAAGGAAAAATTCCTGGAACTTTTTCCTGTAACTGTTCTGTCTCTTTAACTTCACTTGGTTTCTCTATGACTATGGGAGAAACTAATACTTTTGCTCCGGCCAAATCATTCCCTCGGAGTAGGTCAAATTCACCTACCAGAAAACTATGGACAACTCCTACAGTTACTATCCCAGACATTAGGTCATACTCTAGGTGCACTTGATACAAATGTACAGGTATATACTCCCTGCCAATAGGAGGCCCAAAGAAGAAGAAGAAGAAAACTTTAGCATTCAGTGCATTCTCTGGTGGAAATTTTATAGCTTTCCCCAGCAAAAGAGTTTGGGTTGGTCCTGTATCCCTAAGTATAACTATAGGTTTGCCTGCCTCACTTGAAAGATAAGGAGTTACTTTTCCTTTCGACAAGAAGTTCCTATAACTTTCAAGTATCTTTTTCTCAACCCGTACACTCACATTTGTTTTTGTATTTGGTTTTACAGCTGCTGTCAAAGCTACAACCTGATCTGCTGTACTCTCAGTCAGAGCCCCTTTCTTTGCATTAACTTTGTGTACCCCAACAAGTCCCTTTGGTTTATCTCGCAACTTCCAGAATTCTGCACAAAGATGTCCCACCTTGTAACAATGATAACACTTTGCCTTGCGGATCTCACTTCCACCCTCAGCACCTTCCTTTCTGGCCTGAGGAGGTGATCCTGGGGCATTCCCAGCTGTCCTTTCTTGTCCCTGGCTGCTTGTCTTCCTTTCAGCTTCTATCTTTCTCGGGTTTGTGGGGGTGACGGACAAAGGGTTTGAACTTCTACACAAGCTCAAAATCATCAGCAATTTCCGCTGCCAGTCTGGACCTTGAAACCTTTTAGAAACATAGAAAATAGGAGCAGGACTAAGCCATTCGGCCCTTTGGGCCTGCTCCGCCATTCAAAAAGATCATGGCTGATCATCTCATTCAGTACCCTGTCCCCACTTTCTCCCCATATCCCTTGGTTCTGTTTGGTTCTCAACATGAGTTCTCATGGCTGGAGGGAGTGAATTTTTAAATTCTTCCAGGAGAATCAGTTCTCTAAGGTTCTCATACGTGGCTTCCATCTTTAATGCCTATATCCAATGATCAAAATTCATTTGCTTTACCCTCTCAAATTCTACATACGTCAGCCCAGACAATCTCCAGAGGTTCTGAAACTTCTGTCGGTACGCTTCAGGGACTAACTCATAAACAGCAAGAATAGCCTTTTTTGCCATCTCATAATCTGCAGAAGCCTCTTCAGAAAGCATGGCATAAACTTCATGAGCTCTGCCCATCAACCTGCTTTGCATAAGCAATGTCCAGCTTTCCTTTGGCCACTTCATTTGTTTGGCTATCTTTTCAAACAAAATGAAAAATGCCTCTACGTCCCTTTCCTCAAATTTAGGGAGAGCTTGTATAAATTTAAACAGCTCTCCGCTAGCTCCTGGGCTGGACTTAGCTTCTTCCTCACCAGAATCTCCACTGGCATCAAGACCACTCTGTTGTCTTAGTTCCATATTTTTAAATTCGAATTCCTTTCCCTATCGTTTTTTTTTTGCTCGTTCCTTCTCCTTGTCCTCAAACTCAAATTTTTTCATTGTCACTTCTTTTTCAAACTCAAATTTAAGTTTTTCTATTTCCTGTTCCTGCTCGTTTTTTTTTTTAAGTGTCCTTTACTGCTCAAGTTTTCTTATTGCTATTTCTTTTTCTGTTTCCTGTTGAAGCCTAAGTTTGTCCATTTTATTTCCCTGTTCAAGTTCAAGCTGCCTCATCTGTAACTGTCAAGAAAAAATAACTAAAAATAAAAGTAAAAAAAAACAGTGGGTAGGCACAGTAGTAACAAACTGAACAAACTAAAATAAAATAAACACAAAAAATAAAAAATAAAAAAATAACTAAAAATAAAAGTAAAATGGGGGGCTGTCATGCTCTGAAATGATTGAACTCAATGTTCAGTCCGGCAGGCTGTAGTGTGCCTAATCAGTAAATGAGATGCTGTTCCTCGAGCTTGCGTTGATGTTCACTGGGACACTGCAGCAATCCCAGGACAGAGATGTGAGCATGAGAGCAGGGGGGAGTGTTGAAATGGCAAGCAACCGGAAGCTCGCGGTCATGCTTTCGGACTGAGTGGAGGTGTAACGCAAAGCGGTCACCCAGTCTGCGTTTGGTCTCCCCAATGTAGAGGAGACCACATTGTGAGTAGCGAATACAGTATACTACATTGAAAGAAGTACAAGTAAATTGCTGCTTCACCTGAAAGGAGTGTTTGGGGCCTTCGATAGTGAGGAGAGAGGAGGTAAATGGGCAGGTATTACACCTCCTGCGATTGCAGGGGAAGGTGCCATGGGAAGGGGACGAGGTGGTGGGGGTAATGGAGGGGTGGACCAGGGTGTCGCGGAGGGAACATGAGCATGACGGACTCCCCATTTTACTTTTATTTTCAGTTATTTTTTCTTTTTTGTGTTTATTTTATTTTAGTTTGTTCAGTTTCTTTCTACTGTGCCTACCCACTGTTTTTTTTTCATGTTTGTGCTTGTGGCTGTTCAGTTTTCAGTCCGTTAACACCCTATCTGTACTAATGCTTTGTCTTTCAGCACACCATTAACATATTGTTTGCCTTTGCTCCATGACCTTCTGGTCAGCTATTCTCTGTGACCTTGTCCTATCAACACCTTCTCTTTTGTTACCTCTTGCCCCACCCCCGCTTTACTTACTTAAAATCTTTTATATTTCTAATATCTGCTAGTTCTGAAGAAGGGTCACTGACCTGAAATGTTAACTCTGCTTCTCTTTCCACAGATGCTGCCAGACCTGATGAGTATTTCCAGCGTTTCTTGTTTTTATTTCAGATTTCCAGCATCCGCAGTATTTTGCTTTTGTTTTAGAGAAGTTGGGGACTGTTAGACCACACCTGGAGTACTGTGTGCAGTTTTGTTCCCCTTACCTTAGGAAGGCCATTATTGCTATAGAGGGAGTGCAACAAAGATTCACCGGACTTGTTCCCAGGATGGCGGGACTGTCCTAAGAAGAGAGATTGGGGAAACTGGGCCTGTATTCTCCAGAGTTTCAAAGAATGAGAGGTGATCTCATTGAAACCTACAAAATACATAAAGAGATAGACAGGGTAGATGCAGCTAAGATGTTTCCCCTGGTTGGGGAATCTAGAACCAGGGGACACAATTTCAAAATAAGGGGGAAGTCACTTAGGACAGAGATGAGGAGAAATTTCTTTACTCAGAGGGTTGTGAATCTTTGAAATTCTCTACCCCAGAGGGCTGTGGAAGCTCAGTCATTGAGTATGTTTAAAGCAGAGATTGACAGATTTCTAAATACCAATGAAATAAAGGGATATGGGGATAGTGTGGGGAAAAAGGCATTGAAGTGCAAGATCAGCCATAATCGTATTGAATGGTGGATCAGGTTTGATGTTCCTATTTTTCCTTGGTGAAGAGAAGGCTGAGAGGAGATCATGAGGAGTCTGGACAGAGTAGCTGGGGAAAAACTGTTCCCACTCATGAAAGGATCAGAAACGAGAGGGCAGAGATTTAAGGGATTTGGGAAAAGAAATAACAACGACATGAGGAAAAACTTTTTCATCCAGCAAGTGGTTAGGATCTGGAATGCGCTGCCTGAGAATGTGGTGGAGGCAGATTCAATTGAGGAATTCGAAAGGGAATTAGACAGTTATCTGAAAAGGAAGAATGTGCAGTGTTACAGGGAGAAGGCGCAGGAATGGCACTAAGTCAATTGCTCATTTGGAGAGGTGGTACAAACACGATGGGCTGAGTGGCCTCATGTGCTGTAACAATTCTGTGATATGTGATCAACACGTCCCAACCAGCAGACCTGGTTTTGGGTGATTCACACCCCTATTGTGGGCAGGTTGGCTTGGGAGAGGACACTGCTGTTGGACTTTTTTTTTCATTCATGGGCTATGGGCATCGCTGGCCAGGCCAGCATTTATTGCCCATCCCTAATTGCCCTTGAGAAGGTGGTGGTGAGCTGCCTTCTTGAACCGCTGCAGTCCATGTGGGGTAGGTACACCCACAGTGCTGTTAGGAAGGGAGTTCCAGGATTTTGACCCAGTGACGGTGAAGGAACGGCGATATAGTTCCAAGTCAGGATGGTGTGTGACTTGGAGGGGAACTTGCAAGTGGTGATGTTCCCATGCATCTGCTGCTCTTGTCCTTCGAGGTGGTAGAGGTCGCGGTATTGGAAGGTGCTGTCTAAGGAGCCTTGGTGCATTGCTGCAGTGCATCTTGTAGATGGTACACACTGCTGCCACTGTGCTTTGGTGGTGAAGGGAGTGAATGTTTGTAGATGGGGTGCCAATCAAGCGGGCTGCTTTGTCCTGGATGGTGTCGAGCTTCTTGAGTGTTGTTGGAGCTGCACCCATCCAGGCAAGTGGAGAGTATTCCATCACACTCCTGACTTGTGCCTTGTAGATGGTGGACAGGCTTTGGGGAGTCAGGAGGTGAGTTACTCGCCTCAGGATTCCTAGCCTCTGACCTGCTCTTGTAGCCAAGGTATTTATATGGCTACTCCAGTTCATTTTCTGGTCAATGGTAGCCCCTAGGATGTTGATCGTGGGGGATTCAGTGATGGTAATGCCATTGCATGTCATGGTTAGATTCTCTTGTTGGAGATGGTCATTGCCTGGCACTTGTGTGGCGCGAATGTTACTTGCCACTTATCAGCCCAAGCTTGGATATTGTCCAGGTCTTGCTGCATTTCTACACGGACTGCTTCAGTATTTGAGGAGTCACGAATGGTGCTGAACATTATGCAATCATCAGCGAACATCCCCACTTCTGACCATTGAAGGTCATTGATGAAGCAGCTGAAGATGGTTGGGCCTAGGACACTACCCTGAGGAACTCCTGCAGTGATGTCCTGGAGCTCAGATGATTGACCTCCAACAACTACAACCATCTTCCTTTGTGCTCGGTATGACTCCAACCAGCGATCAGTTTTCCCCCTGATTCCCATTGACCTCAGTTTTGCTAAGGGCTCCTTGATGTCATACTCGGTCAAATGCTGCCTTGATGTCAAGGGCAGTCACTCTCACCTCACTTCTTGAGTTCAGCTCTTTTGTCCATGTTTGAACCAAGGCTGTAATGAGGTCAGGAGCTGAGTGGCCCTGGCGGAACCCAAACTGAGCGTCACTGAGCAGGTTATTGCTAAGCAAGTGCTGCTTGATGGCACTGTTGATGACACCTTTCATCACTTTACTGATGATTGAGAGTAGGCTGATGGGGCGATAATTGGCCAGGTTGGACTTTTCCTGCTTTTTGTGTACAGGACATAGCTGGGCAATTTTCCACATTGCCAGGTAGATGCCAATGTTGTAGCTGTACTGGAACAGCTTGGCTTGGGGTGCAGCAAGTTCTGGAGCACAGGTCTTCAGTACTATTGCTGGAATATTGTCAGGGCCCATAGCCTTTGCAGTATCGAGTGCCTTCAGTCATTTCTTGATATCACGCGGAGTGAATCAAATTGGCTGGAGACTGGCATCTGTAATGCTGGGGACTTCAGGAGGAGGCCGAGATGGATCATCAACTTGGCACTTCTGGCTGAAGATTGTTGCAAATGCTTCAGCCTTATCTTTCGCACTGATGTGCTGGGCTCCCCCATCATTGAGGATGGGGATATTTGTGGAGCCACCTCCTCCAGTTAGTTGTTTAATTGTCCACCACCATTCACGGCTGGATGTGGCAGGACTGCAGAGCTTAGATCTGATCCGTTGGTTATGGGATCGTTTAGCTCTGTCTATTGCATGCTGCTTATGCAGTTTGGCACACAGATAGTCCTGTGTTGTAGCTTCACCAGGTTGACACCTCATTTTGAGGTATGCCTGGTGCTGCTTCTGGCATGCCCTCCTGAACTCCTCATTGAACCAGGGTTGGTCTCCTGGCTTGATGGTAATGGTAGAGTGGGGGATATGCCGGGCCATGAGGTTACAGATTGTAGTTGAGTACAATTCTGCTGCTGCTGATGGCCCACAGCGCCTCATGGATGCCCAGCTTTGCATTGCTAGATCTGTTCGAAATCTATCCCATTTAGCACGGCGATAGTGCCACACAACACAATGGAGGGTATCCTCAATGTGAAAGCGGGACTTCGTCTCCACAAGAACTGTGCGGTGGTCACTCCTACCAATACTGTCATGGACAGAAGCACCTGTGGCAGGCAGATTGCTGAGGACGAGGTCAAGTATGTTTTTCCCTCGTGTTGATTCCCCCACCACCTGCCGCAGACCCAGTCTAGCAGCTATGTCCTTTAGTACTCGGCCAGCTCGGTCAGTAGTGGTACTGCCGAGTCACTCTTGGTGATGGACATTGAAGTCCCCCACCCAGAGTACATTTGTGCCCTTGCCACCCTCAGTGCTTCCTCCAAGTGCTGTTCAACATGGAGGAGTACTGACTCATCAGCTGAGGGAGGGCAGTAGGTGGTAATCAGTAGGAGGTTACCTTGCCCATGTTTGCCCTGATGCCATGAGACTTCATGGGGTCCAAAGTTGATGTTGAGGACTCCCAGGGCAACTCCCTCCCTACTGTATACCACTGTCCCGCTACCTCTGCTGGGTCTGTCCTGCCGGTGGGACAGGACATACGCTGGGATAGTGATTGTAGTGTCTGGGACATTGTCTGTAAGGTATGATTCCGTGAGTATGACTATGTCAGGCTGTTGCTGACTAGTCTGTGGGACAGCTCTCCCAACTTTGGCACAAGCCCCCAGATGTTAGTAAGGAGGACTTTGCAGGGTCGACAGGGCTGGGTTTGCCGTTGTCGTTTCCGGTGCCTAGGTCGATGCCGGGTGGTCCGTCCTCTTTCATTCCTTTTTATTGACTTTGTAGCGGTTAGGTACAACTGAGTGGCTTGCTAGGCCATTTCAGAGGGCATGTAAGAGTTAACCACATTGCTGTGGGTCTGGAGTCACATGTAGGCCAGACCAGGTAAGGACAGCAAATTTCCTTCCCTCAAAGACATTAGTGAACCAGATGGGTTTTTACAACAATCAACAATGGTTTCAGGGCCATCATTGGACTAGCTTTTAATTCCAGATTTATTAATTAAATTCAAATCCCACCTTCTGCTGTGGTGGGATTCGAACCCATGTCCCCAGAGAAATACTAGTCCAGTGATAATACCACTATGCCACTGCCTCCCCTTTCTTGCCACTGGATTTGGAGGATCTTATGGATGCATCTCTAGTGATACTTCTCCAGTGCTTTGAGGTGCCTGCAGTAGGTTGTCCAAGTTTCCGAAGCATTTCGGAATGCAGGGATCATTGCTGCCCAGCAAACCTTGCTCTTAGTCTTGGGTTTGAGACCCTGATCTGAGCTGGCACATTAGAGACGATGGTGAACCTTCACCGTCTATGTCTTCCTTCACTGAGAGGAGGCGCCCAAGATGTAGAAGATGGTCCACATTTTCAAGAATCTCGCTATTGCTCTTGATTGACAGAGGAGGAGTTGTGCTGTGGGAGTGCTTGAAATTTTGCTACCGCTTTATTAAGCACAGTGTACATTTCAGGACACCGCATCTTCTCAACAATAGCCTGGCCTTTGAAGGAGTACAGCGCAGATTCACCAGAATGTTACATGGCTCCAAGGGTTAGGTTAAGAGCAGTGATTAAATAAACTAGGCTTGTATTCCCTGGAATATAGAAGGATAAGGAGCAATTTGATTGACGTTTTGAAAGGAATTGATAGGGTCGATCGAGGGAAACGTTTTCAACTGGTGGGGAGTCAAGGACAATGGGAAATTATCTTAAAATCAGAGCCAGGCCATTCAGGAGGAAAGTTAGGAAACACTTGTTCCAGCAATGGGTGTTAGATGTGTGGAACACTCGCCCACAAAATGCAGTAGATGCTGCGGTTCAGTTAATCATTTCAAATCTGAGATTGATAGATTTTTGCTGACAAGGATATTAAGGGATATGGAATCAATGCAGGTGGATGGAGGTGGGATACTGATCAGCCATTATCTAACTGAACAGCAGAACAGGCACACGAGACTGAATGGTCAACTCCTGTTCCTACAACACTCCAGTGCAGCGCGGAGGGAGTGCTGCGCTGTCAGATGACATCTTTTGGGTGAGATGTTAAACAGAGGCCCCGTCTACCCTCTCAAGTGGATACAGAAGATCCAATGACACCATTGTGAAGAGCAGAGGAGTTCTCCCTGGTGTCCTGGCCAATATTTATCCCTCAACTGACATCACTAAAGCAGATTATCTGGTGGTTGCTGTTTTTGAGAGCTTGCTGTGCATAAATTGGCTTCCAACATCATAACAGTGGCTACATTGGCTATGAAGTGCTTTGGCAGATCCTGAGGTCATGAAAGGAGCCATATTAAATGCAAGTTCTTTCTCCTTATTTAATTTTTATCGTCATTTTAAAGCAGAGAATATACAGTAAGATGGCATGCACATTGCAGCAAATGGAGATAAACATCTGGTATTTAGTATTAATGAAAAGGGGGTGGGGGGAATGAGGTTTGGTGCAAATGGGGAAAGACCAGGTCCCAGACTTTAGTAAAACAAGTGCTGCTGGAGTTTAGCAAATGTGAGATCCTTTGCTATGGCATTACTGTGGAGGGAGCATTAGGGGTGAACCTGTGGCTAGTTACCGTTGCAGAGTCAAATGTGAAGTTTCGTTCACTGATAAATTCCTGGCTTCTGTGAGCCAAGGATGGATCTGATAGCACTGTTAGTGGGTGATTGCAGTGAGCAAATTAGCTGCCGCATTTCCTACAACAATGACATACACTTAAAAAGTACTTTATTGGCTGTAAAGTGCTTAGGGATGTCTGGTGGCCGTGAATGGTGCCATATAAATGCAGGTATTTTCCCTCATTTACCAGCATTGACGTTTGCATTGCATGATGCATAAAGTTTAATGAGTTATAAGAATATAAGAAATACTAGAGAAGGGACTACACTCAACCTCCTCTTAGGAAATGAGAATGGGCAGGTGGTTGATGTGTCAGTGGGGGAGCATATTGGGACCAGTGACCATAACTCCATTAGCTTCAAGATAGTTATGGAAAAGGATAGGACTGGTCCTCAAGTTGAAGTCAGGTTGAATTTTGATGGCATCAGACAGGAACTCTCAAAAGTTGAACGGGAGAGGCTGTTTACAGGTAAAGGGACGTCTGGCAAGTGGGAGGCTTTTAAAAGCGAAATAGGAAGAGTTCAGGGTCGGCATGTTACTGTTAGATTGAAGGGCAAGGCTGGCAAGTTTAGGGAACCTTGGTTGACGAGGGATATTGAGGGTCTGGTCAGAACAAAGGAGGAGGCATATGTCAGGTATAGGCATCTGGGATCAAGCGAGTCCCTCGAGGAGTATAGGGGATGTAGGACTACACTTAAGGAAATTAGGAGGGCAGATAAGATAAAGGAGAATCCTAAAAGATTCTATAAGTATATTAAGAGCAAAAGGGTAGCTAGGGAGAGAGTAGGTCCCCTTAAGGATCAGTGTGGTAATCTATGTGTGGAGCCATGGGAAATGGGCGAGGTCTTAAATGAATATTTCTCATCTGTCTTTACCGTGGAGAAGGTCATGGAAGCTAGTGAGTTCAAGGGAGGGAACAGCGATATCCTGGAGCATATCAACATTACAAAGGAGGAGGTGTTGGAGGTTTTGAAGCGCACTAAGGTGGATAAACCCCCAGGGCCTGACCAGGTGTATCCTAGGATGCTATGGGAAGCAAGGGGGAGATTGCTGGGGCCCTGGCAGAGATTTTTGTATCATTAGCCACGGGTGAGGTACCGGAAGACTGGAGGATAGCTAAAGTTGTGCCTTTAAGAAGGTCAGCAGGGATAAACCAGGGAACTACAGGCCAGTGAGGATTGACGAGGGCAGGATGATGGACGTTGTCTGAATGGACTTTATATATATATTTATATATACTTTAGGGTACTGCCTGTGCGGAGTTTGCAAGTTCTCCCTGTGACCGTGTGGGTTTCTGCCAGGTGCTCCGGTTTCCTCCCACAGCCAAAGACTTGCAGGTTGATAGGTAAATTGGCCATTGTAAATTGACTCTAGTGCAGGTAGGTGGTAGTAGAATGGTGGGGATGTGGTAGGAATGTAGGATTAGTATAAATAGGTGGTTGATGGTCGGTACAGACTCGGTGGGCCGAAGGGCCTGTTTCAGTGCTGTATCTCTAAATAAATAAAAATAAAATAAATAGCAAGGCCTTTGACAAGGGATCCAGGGTGAGCTAGCAAATTGGATACAAAATTGGAAAATTGGCTTGGTGATAGGAGGCAGAGGGTGGTAGTGGAGGGTTGTTTTTCAGATTGGAGGCCGGTGGCCAGTGGTGTGCCGCAGGGATCGGTGCTGGGCCCTCTGTTGTTTGTCATATATATTAATGACTTGGATGTGAATGTAGGGGGCATGATTAGTAAGTTTGCAGATGACACCAAAATTGTTGACATAGTGGACAGTGAAGAAGGTTGTCTAAGGTTACAACAGGATATAGATCAACTGGGAAAGGGGGCAAGGGATTGGCAAATGGAATCTAATGCAGACAAGTGTGAAGTGATGCATTTTGGGAAGTTAAACCAGGGCAGGACATATACAGTGAATGGCAGGGCCCTGGGGAATGTTGTGGAGCAGAGACACTTTGGGGTGCAAGTACATAGTTCCCTGAAAGTGGCAACACAGGTAGACAGGGTGGTGAAGGCGGCATATGGGATGCTTGCCTTCATCAGCTGAGGCATTGAGTACAAGAGTTGGGACGTCATGTTACAGTTGTACATACTGTTGGTTAGGCCACATTTGGAGTACTGTGTGCAGTTCTGGTCGCCGCACTACAGGAAAGATGTGCTTAAGCTAGAGAGGGTGCAGAAAAGATTCACAAGGATGTTGCCTGGTTTGGAGGGCTTGAGTTATAAAGAGAGATTAGATAGGCTGGGTCTGTTTTTCCTGGAGCGAAGGAGGCTGAGAGGGGATAGAGGTATATAAAATTATGAAAGGCATAGATAGGGTAGATAGCCAGAGTCTGTTTCCCATGGTAGGGGTGACTAAAACTAGAGGGCATAGATTTAAGGTGAGAGGGAGGAGGTTTAAAGGGGATCAAAGGGGTAAATTTTTCACACAAAGAATAGTGGGTATCTGGAATGAGCTGCCTGAGGAGGTGGTGGAGGCAGGAACAGTAGCAACATTTAAGAGGCATCCGGACAGGTACTTGAATGAGCAAGGCATAGAGGGATATGGAATTAATGCAGGCAGATGGGAATAGTATAGAGGCGCATTATGGTCAGCATGGATGCGGTGGGCCGAAGGGCCTGTTTCTCTGCTGTACGACTATGAGGAGCAGGAGTAGACCATTTGGTCCCTTGAGGCTGCTCCACTATTCAGTATGATCACAGCTAATCATTTGTCTCAACTTCACTTCCCTGCCCACTCCCTGCAATGAAATGAGTCCTTATTCTTCTGGCTTTGAGATTGGACATTTATAATACTTGCATATATGAAGGGTTTTGATACAGATAGGGAGAAAGTGTTTCCACTGGCAGGAGGGTCAGTAGCCAGAGGATTTGATTACCAGATGGTAAGTGAACTCGTTTGCCGATGACTGTGCTCTCATAGCACACACTCTGTAGGCCAGCCAGCTGCTTGTTGAATGCTTTGGCCTTACAATAAGTTTGAAAAAGAGGGGGATTTTGTACCAACCTGCCCCTGGCCACAAACTCAAAGACCCCATCGTCACAATTAATCATACACCCCTCAACTGAGTTCAGAAGTTCTGTTATCTTGGGAGTATCCTCTCCAACAACAGTCCATTGGATGATGGCTTTGGAGAGAGCGTGGAGTCTGTCTGAAAACAAAGATTAAAGTCTACTAGGCAGTGGTTCTCCCATCACTTCTCCATGGCTGCGAGGTGTGAACAACCTACCTGTATCACATAAAGCAACTAGATGCAGTCCACCTTCGCTGCTTAAGATCTATCTGCAACATCAAGAGGCTGGATAAATTCCTTAACACCAAACTTCTTGCAAGGTGCCATATGCCTGGTAGAGACCATGCTCATCAGAGCTCAGCTTTGCCGAGTTGGCCATGTGCTTTGCATGGAGGATTCCCGCAAACCAAAAGCAGTATTCAACAGCCAGCTGAGCACTGGAATAATGTACCACAGGATGTCCCAAACTTAAGATACAAAGACATCCTGAAAGCCAATCTCAGCCCGTAAGTTGGACCCCATTACATGGGGAAAAAACCATGGACAGATCCAAATGGAGCAGTCTCAGTCAAGAAATCTCAACATTTGGAGAAAGTCAGGTCCCTACAGGACAAGCAAGCACTCCCCAAAGACAATGCCTTCACCTACCTGTCCAATCGTGACTTCATATGCCATGTTTGCAATCGGATCGGCAAATCAAGATTTAGTTTATCACAAGATGACACCAACCTGAACACTTATCAGGCAAAGCGATGGGAGTATCCATTATCATCGATGTAGATAGTGAGAAACAGCTTTTACTGGCAGGCGGGTCAGTGACTAGGAGATTTAAGATAACTGGCAAAAAGTCAGGGAGGGTAAATAAAAAGAAATCATTTTACACAGCGGGTTATGATCTGGAATGACAGCCTGAACGGGCACTGGATGCAGATTCAATAGTAACTTTCAAAATCTCTACTTAGGGAAAAATTTGCAGGGCTATGGGGAAAGGGCAGAGGAGAGGGACCAATTGGATAGCTCTTTCAAAGAGCCAGCACAGGCATAATGGGCCGAATGGCCTCCTTCTGTGCTGTATGACTGTTTTTACAAAAAAAATCACTTTAAACGGTTCATTATTCTAGTTCCTGGGAAATTTTATTTACATTTTATTTAGAGATACAGCACTGAAACAGGCCCTTCAGCCCACCGAGTCTGTGCCAACCAACAACCACCCATTTGTACTAATCCTACATTAATCCCAACCTTCCCTCAATTCTCCTACCACCTACCTACACTAGGGGCAATTTACAATGGCCAATTTATCTATCAACCTGCATGTCTTTGGCTGTGGGAGGAAACCGGAGCACCCGGCGAAAACCCACGCGGTCACAGGGAGAACTTGCAAACTCCACACAGGCAGTACCCAGAATCGAACCCGGGTCGCTGGAGCTGTGAGGCTGCGGTGCTAACCACTGTGCCACATGAAGGAATTCTAACAATTCTATAATTTACAAATCTACTTAACCAGGAAGTTACCCTGAAGATTAATTCTTCAGAACAAACAGAGCAGTAGTGTCCATCGACAATAAACCACTTGCCCTTGTGTTTACTAATCACACTATGGTGTACTGTACTGGTTTATACACATTATTGTAGTACCTGTGACATCCTTTGTTCAGCACATTTAGAATTTTCCTTTCCAATTTGAACTCCTGTACCTCAAGTTATTTCACACAAACAGTGCAAATACTAAACACATTGTCATTATACACAAGGGAGAACATAGCTGAAAGCTATGGGTTTGAGGATCAGACATGTGGTTAGAATAGTTACTGAATATATTAGACACACTTTATACACTTGGTCACATTCAATATTTAAGCAGATTCTTTTGTGGGATTGGTGGAAAAGAGGCCAATAAAACAATCTTCACATTGCTTTTCATTATTTACGGTGCAGCAGTGTTCAGCTCAGTTCAATATTCGTGTTGTTTACTCTTGTTGCACTCATGATGTCCAGAGAATTAACATTTTGTATTTATATAGCGCCTTTAAAGTAAAATGCGACACCAAGCCACATAAACATTAGGTCAGGTGACCAAAAGCTTGGTCAAAGAGGAAGGTTTTAAGGGGCATCTTAAAAGGAGCGGCTTAAGGTTAAAATTTCAAGGCTTGGGGGTCCAGGAAGCTGAAGGCACTGCCGCCAATGGTGGAGCGATTAAAACCGGGGTTGGTCAGGAGGTCAGATTTAGAGGAATGCAGAGATCTCGGAGGGTTGTAGGGCTGGAGGTTACAGAGGTAGGGAGGGACAAGGCCGTGGAGTGATTTGAAAACAAGGATGAGAACGATAACCAGAAGACAACATAAGTCAGCGAGTATGGCGTGATGGAGAAACAGGACTTGGTGCAAGTTAGGATCTGAGTAGCAGATTTCTGGATGACTAATATTTGTACATAAGTAAAATGATAAATATGACATTAGTTTTGAAAGGGCTGTTTGGAAAAGGCTGCTATACAGACACTATTTGGAAGAAATGTGTTATGGAAGCCCCTCCTACAGGTTATTATGAAGGCTGAATGGGTACAGACTGGTCTTCCCATATTCTGATGGAATGAACTAAGATGCACAATACAATTACTAATTTAGTCACCAGCTCAGAGAGCATTCGTTCTAGGTGCCAAAGTTCAAACGTTCTGGATACATTTAGCTTGGGGAGCATGTTTTGTTAAATTCTGTTTATAAACACAAAATGAAGTGTTTCCCATTAGATCCCAAATATTTTAATAGCTTTTAGATTAATTCGCAATCTGTTAAATACAAACAGGATTTCATCATGAAATAAAAACAGAAAGTGCTGGAAATAACTCAGCAGGTCTGGCAGGATCTGTGGAGAGAGAAACAGTGTTAACATTTCACGTCTGTGAACTGACAAAAGGTCACAGACCTGAAACGTCAACTCTTTCTCTCTTCACAGATGCTGCCAGACCTGCTGAGTATTTCCAACACTTTCTGCTGTCATTTCAGAGTTCCAGCATCCGCAATATTTTGCTTTAATTTTAGAATTTCATTATGTATTGTTTAAACAAATTGTGCAGTTACATAAACACAAATAAACAATTCAAAGAACTAGGATTAATAGTTTCTAAGTATTTTTTAAAAAGTAAAATAAAAGCCATATTATCTCTTTTCTTTAAATTACATCTTGCTGCTAGAATCTGCAGTAGTCTCAGTGAATCTAGTTGAAACAAGTTACACCTGGACTCCAGGTGTTGCACTGCCAGTGGCACCTTTCTCAACACATCAAAATGGTAAAGGAAATAATAGCCTTTTCATAGAATAAGAACAAAGAACAAGAACAAAGATAATTACAGCACAGGAACAGGCCCTTCGGCCCTCCAAGCCTGCGCCGATCCAGATCCTCTCTCTAAACATGTCGCCTATTTTCTTAGGTTCTGTATCTCTTTTCTTCCTGCCCATTCATGTATCTGTCTAGATACATCTTAAAAGACTCCATCGTGCCCGCGTCTACCACCTCCGCTGGCAACGCGTTCCAGGTGCCCACCACCCTCTGCGTAAAGAACTTTCCACGCATATCCCCCCTAAACATTTCCCCTTTCACTTTGAACTCGTGTCCTCTAGTAATTGAAACCCCCACTCTGGGAAAAAGCCTCTTGCTGTCCACCCTGTCTATACCTCTCATGATTTTGTACACCTCAATCAGGTCCCCCCTCAACCTCCGTCTTTCTAATGAAAATAATCCTAATCTACTCAACCTCTCTTCATAGCTAGCGCCCTCCATACCAGGCAACATCCTGGTGAACCTCCTCTGCACCCTCTCCAAAGCATCCACATCCTTTTGATAATGTGGCGACCAGAACTGTACGCAGTATTCCAAATGTGGCCGAACCAAAGTCCTATACAACTGTAACATGACCTGCCAACTCTTGTACTCAATGCCCCGTCCGATGAAGGAAAGCATGCCGTATGCCTTCTTGACCACTCTATTTACCTGCGTTGCCACCTTCAGGGAACAGTGGACCTGAACACCCAAATCTCTCTGGACATCAATTTTCCCCAGGACTTTTCCATTTACTGTATAGTTCACTCTTGAATTGGATCTTCCAAAATGCATCACCTCGCATTTGCCCTGATTGAACTCCATCTGCCATTTCTCTGCCCAACTCTCTAATCTATCTATATTCTGCTGTATTCTCTGACAGTCCCCTTCACTATCTGCTACTCCACCAATCTTAGTGTCGTCTGCAAACTTGCTAATCAGTCCACCTATACTTTCCTCCAAATCATTAATGTATATCACAAACAACAGTGGTCCCAGCACGGATCCCTGTGGAACACCACTGGTCACACGTCTCCATTTTGAGAAACTCCCCTCTACTGCTACTCTCTGTCTCCTGTTGCCCAGCCAGTTCTTTATCCATCTAGCTAGTACACCTTGGACCCCAAGCGCCTTCACTTTCTCCATCAGCCTGCCATGGGGAACCTTATCAAACGCCTTACTGAAGTCCATGTATATGACATCGACAGCCCTTCCCTCATCAATCAACTTTGTCACTTCCTCAAAGAATTCTATTAAGTTGGTAAGACATGACCTTCCCTGCACAAAACCATGTTGCCTATCACTGATGAGCCCATTTTCTTCCAAATGGGAATAGATCCTATCCCTCAGTATCTTCTCCAGCAGCTTCCCTACCACTGACGTCAGGCTCACCGGTCTATAATTACCTGGATTATCCCTGCTACCCTTCTTAAACAAGGGGACAACATTAGCAATTCTCCAGTCCTCCGGGACCTCACCCGTGTTTAAGGATGCTGCAAAGATATCTGTTAAGGCCCCAGCTATTTCCTCTCTCGCTTCCCTCAGTAACCTGGGATAGATCCCATCCGGACCTGGGGACTTGTCCACCTTAATGCCCTTTAGAATACCCAACACTTCCTCCCTCCTTATGCCGACTTGACCTAGAGTAATCAAACATCTGTTCCTAACCTCAACATCCGTCATGTCCCTCTCCTCGGTGAATACCGATGCAAAGTACTCGTTTAGAATCTCACCCGTTTTCTCTGAGTCCAAGCATAACATTCCTCCTTTGTCCTTTAGTGGGCCAATCCTTTCTCTAGTTACCCTCTTTCTCCTTATATATGAATAAAAGGCTTTGGGATTTTCCTTAACCCTGTTTGCTAAAGATATTTCATGACCCCTTTTAGCCCTCTTAATTCCTCGTTTCAGATTGGTCCTACATTCCCGATATTCTTTCAAAGCTTCGTCTTTCATCAGCCGCCTACACCTTATGTATGCTTCCTTTTTCCTCTGAGCTAGTCTCACAATTTCACCTGTCATCCATGGTTCCCTAATCTTGCCATTTCTATCCCTCATTTTCACAGGAACATGTCTCTCCTGAACGTTAATCAACCTCTCTTTAAAAGCCTCCCACATATCACATGTGGATTTACCTTCAAATAAGGCAGTGATTGTGCATAACTCTGTCCCCACTTCAATTGGGCAATGTAAAATATGCCACCTTTTGTGGTTACGCTCTAAACGTGAAAATGCAGCTTTCATCCAAAATGTAGTTTAAAGTCAAGATGGGTTATTTATTTAGTTTTAAACTTTGCTTACATGAGAGAATCCAAAGCATTTCTCTGTCACAGGTGCCAAATTAATATACATGGTGCAGTAGCATTTTCAACATCACCACTCCAATCTAACTTTTGTCACAATACCAATTCTACAAATCTACTGATACTCATTTTTAATCTTAAATCAAATTGCGCAATTTTTCATCTCTATAGAATCCCAGCTTGCCAGTTTATTTTCCCCTCGTGCAAAGACCAGTCTGCATAAAATATTTAAAAGCCATTCCTTCTTTAATCCTCTGGTGGACTTTCATGATCGTAAATCATCTTCACACGTTTCCCTTGCTGTTGGATGTGGTCTTCGTTGATTTTTTCTAAAGCTTCGATCTACAAGATATTTTTTAAAGAAAGGCAAATACACTTTTAGCACAGACAATGGATTAAAATTATTATTAATTATTACTGAGATACAGCACTGAAACAGGCCCTTCAGCCCACCGAGTCTGTGCCAACCATCAACCTCCCATTTATAATAATCCTACGTTAACCCCATATTCCCTACCACATCCCCACCTTCCCCCAATTCTCCTACCACCTACCTACACTAGGGGCAATTTACGATGGCCAATTTACCTATCAACCTGCAAGTCTTTGGCTGTGGGAGGAAACCGGAGCACCCGGCGGAAACCCACGCAGTCACAGGGAGAACTTGCAAACTCCGCACAGGCAGTACCCAGAACTGAACCTGGGTCGCTTGAGACTGCAGTGCTAGCTACTGTGACGCCCCATTGTATGGGGTCAGTTTTATTCAACCAAATATTTGTTAATAATTGATAAAAGTTGATGCTACATTTTGCCTTAAAGCCTGAATCACTCAATCTATTAAAGCAGTTGGCACATTTTCATCTTTCTGTAAACACCATAGACAGAAATAATCTCAGATAATCAAAAGGCTTTACACAATAATTTATATAGCACCTTTAATGTAATAAAACGTACCAAGGATCTTCACAGGAGCGTTATAAAGCTAAATATGATACCGAGCCACATGAGATGATATTAGGTCAGAGAGATAGGTTTTAAAGAGTGTATTATAGGAGTGAAGTGAGGTAGAGAGGCGAAGAAGCGTTGGGAGGGTATTCCAGAACTTAGGGCCTAGGTAATGGAAGACGCGGCCACCAATGGTGGAGTGATTAAAATCGGGCATGTTCAAGAGGCCAGAATTAGAGGAGCATAGCGATCTTAGAGGGTTGTGGTTCTGGAGGAGATTAGAGTGATAAGGAGGGATTTGAAAACAAGGATGAGGATTTAAAAATCAGGACGTTGCTTGACTGGGAGCCAATGTAGGTCAGTGAGCACAGGGGTGTTAGGGGAATGGGACTTGGTGCGAGCAAAGATACAAGAAGCAGAATTTCGGATGACCTTAAGTTTACAGAGGCTACTGCAAAACAAATAGTGAATTAGCTTAATTCTTGCCCTGTCAAGTATATTTCCTGCTCACAGCGATGTATTATTAGAAAATACAGTTTAACTTGCTGGTTTATCTAGTGAAAAGTTTACAAAGTGAGACCTCAACAACTTACATTTATACAAAACCTTTAACATAATAAAACCATGCTTAATTCCACAAAAAGGTCATACCTCAACAATGAAGTCCATTTCGTTATCTGCTGTAATATTGAAACCAGAGACAGCATTGAAAAGCTCCCTTTCATTCATTACATCAGCAACTCCTGACTTCTGGAAGAACTGCAATAAGAGAAGCAACATAAAGAATCACTCTATACGTACATAGCTTAACAAAACCCTAAGTTAAGCGCTCACCATCAATTTTAAGCCTACCAATTTCAAAATAAGAGAAATGCACTTATCTGGCAGCTTACAACCAACAATGTATTTTTTGAATTGCAGCAGCTGTTATAATGTACAGAACGCGGCACAGCAAGCTCCCACAAACTGCAACGTGATAATGACCAGACAATCTGCTTTAGTGCCGTTGGTTGAGGGATAAATATTGGCCATGACACCCTGCACTTAGAAATTGTGCCATGAGATCTTTCACGTTCAACCGAGAGGTCAGACAGAACCTCAATTTTATGTTTCAGCATCTCAGCCAGTGCCGCACTCCCTCAACACTGCACTGAAGCGAGAGACTGGATTATGTGCTTGAAACCAGAAGCTTCTGACTGAGGGGCCTCTGTGCTACCCACTGAGGCAAAACTGCAGCTGAGCATCAGTGCCGTACATTCGATAGGGCTCCTCAGCCTAGTCATTTGTGCTCCTGCAGGAAAGACTCGTTTGTTTTTGCCATAATGGATTGTAAATCAGAGTGAGCGCACAGCTCCGAAAACAGAGCCATCCTACCCATGAAATACAGAGAAATGAAATCAATGGCATCAGCAGTCTGAGGAACAACTTGTAGTTATACACTGCTCCTGAAGGGCAGAAAGACAATCTCAGACTGCATTATAAGCAGCAGCAAAAAGACTTGGTGGATAACAGGGAAGATGCTAGGATGGAAAATCAAAAGCACATTTAAAAGGACATTTCTGAAAGTAGGGAGGGAGGTGTCAAGGTGGAAGGAACTGAATAGATGAGTTCCAGAGGACAGGAGCCACGGGTGAGGTAGAGGAAGCGAGGGGCGGGAAGGTCAAAGTTGAACGAGAGGAAGGTGTAACACAGAGAAAAAGGTAGAGAGGGCAGTCAGTGAGCTTTTGGGTAAGTTTAAGCTTCAACATTGCAGCAATTAGAAATGATACTGTCTGCAGAAAGGAAAGTCCACACTGGGAGCTCTTTGAATAATACATAGGTTCAGTAGGCCAGTGTTTGGTGCAGTGAGTTACTTCACCAGAGCTACTGAATTTCCACCTCATCAGATAAAACCCTCAAATAAAATAATCCTGTGGTTCATTTTGAGAGGAATAGAATTCAAAGCAAAAGAAGTTGTATTGAATTTATAAAGAACCTTAGTTAGACGAGGCTTGGAGTACTGTGAACAGTTCTGGTCTCCATATTACCAAAAGAATGTAGAGGCACTGGAGCAAATGGAAGAAAGATTTACTGGGTTTTTTAATTCATTCATGGGATGTGGGCGTCGCTGGCTAGATCAGCAGTTATTGCCCATCCCCAATTGCCCTTGAACTGAGTGGCTTGCGAGGCCATTTCAGAGGGCAGTTAAGAGTCAACCACATTGCTGTGGGTCTGCAGTCACATGTAGGCCAGACCAGGTAAGGACAGCAGATTTCCTTCCCTAAAGGACATTAGTGAACCAGATGGGATTTTACAACAATCGACAATGGTTTCATGGTCACTGCTAGCTTTTAATTCCAGATTTATTAAATTCAAATTTCACCATCTGCCGTGGTGGGATTTGAACCCATAGCCCCAGAGTATTAGCCTGGGCTCTGGATTACTAGTCCAGTGACATTACCACTACGCCACCACCTCCCCAGAACAGGGAAGTTGTGGGGAGGGAAGACTGAACAAGATGATGCTCCTTGCTCTTGAAATGAGAAGGCCAAGGGGTGGCCAGATAGAGGTCTTTCAAATTATGACTGGGTTTGATGGTGTAGACATAGAGAAGATATTTCCACATAAATCCAATAAGGAATTCAGGAGAAAACTAGTCTACCCAGAGAGTGGTGAGAATGTAGAACTCACTACTACAAGGAGGGGTTGAGGCAAACAGCATAGATGAATTTAAGGGGAAGCTAGATAATTAGATCAGGGGAAAGGAATAGAGGATATGAGATAGCGTGAGATGAAATAATGTAGCTCATTAACACTGACATGGACCTGAGTCGAATGGCCTGCTTCTCTGCTGAAAATTTTGCATAAAGCTGCACTAATTCACTGCTGCTAAGGTAAGTTACTTGCATAACATGAATCTGTAACAGCAAAAGTAATATAATTAATACCCGAGAAACATTTTTACAGTCCCTGAAGAGAAACTCAAGCCCGTGAGGGTGAGTAGGTTCCACAGACTGACTGACATCGATCAACCAAACCTGTAAACAAACAAAAACACAGGAAAGGTTATAATCACACTGAGAAAAACCAGCAGGAAATCTGGCATCTGGACAGGTACTTGAATGAGCAAGGCATAGAGGGATATGGAATTAATGCAGGCAGGTGGGATTAGTATAGATAGGCATTATGGTCGGCATGGACGCGGTGGGCTGAAGGGCCTGTTTCTATGCTGTACGACTATGACTATGAAATTTCTTCTCTGTTCCATCAGAATTCTAGTTGGTGCAGAAACAACTTTTAGTGAAGGAATGGGTTGGTTTGGTAGAGTCCCTTTAAAACAGATGTTGTGGGGGAGGGGGGGGGGGAGGAGATGCGGGAGAGGACGGGACAGGGGGGGAAAGAGAGTCATTTTAAATACATGCTAAGATCTGAGAGCATCTGAACTGCCATTCGGAATTAAGACAAGTCAAAATATAATAGAACAAACTTAATTCTAGATGTCAGAAAGCACTAAGCACTTCACACAAAGTTTAGTGAAAATCCACAATTCTCTTCCCAAAAGTTGTTGAGACTGGGGGTCAATTGACAATTTTATAATTTAGATTGATAGATTTTGGTTGGGTATTAAGGGTTACAGAACCAAGGTGGGTAGATGGAGTTAGGATACAGATTAGCCATGATCTAAATCACTGGCAGAACAGGCTTGAAGGGCTGAATGGCCTCTTCCTACATTCCTAATAGGATGCACAAGATAAATTTATTGTATTACAAGGAAGGCATATTTCAAGCTCAAGATAATTGCTGAATCTACCTACAGCCTTCTGAGAGGAAACTGGCAATTTCCCTCCAAGTCACACACAACCCTGAATTCGAACTATATCACTGTTCCTTCACTGTCGCTGGGTCAAAATCCTGGGACTCCCTTCCTTACAGCACTGTGGGTGTACCTACACCACATGGACTACAACAGTTCAAGAAGGCAGCTCACCACCACCTTGTCAAGGGCAGTTAGGAAGGGGCAATAAATGCTGGCCTAGCCAGCGATGCCCACATCTCCTGAATGAATAAGAAAGGACTTCTTAAATCTGAACAAACGAAACTATGAAGGTATGAGGAGCAAGTTGGCTGTGGTGGATTGGGAGAGTACATTAAAAGATTTAATGGTAGACCTGCAATGCTAGTATAACACAGTTTACAACAAATATACATTCCTCTAAGACACAAAAACACAACAGGAAAGATGACTCAATCGTGACTAACAAAAGTTAAAGATTGCATTAGATCAAGGGAAGTGGATTATAAATTTGCCAGAAAAGGTGGTAAGCCCGAGGATTGGGAGCAATTTAGAATCCAGCAAAGGATGACCAATAAAGAGAATCTATTATAAAGGATGTGATAACTGGACAGATAGAAAAGAATATGATTGGGCAGAGTCAACATGGATTTGTGAAAGGGAAATCATGTTTGACAAACCGGTTGAGAGTTTTTTTTGAGGATGTTACTTGCAGCATAGATAAAGGAGAACCAGTGGATGTGGTATATTTGGATTTTCAGAAGGCCTTTAATGAGGTTTCACACAGGAGGGTTGTAAACAAAATTAGAGCACATGGGGTTGGGGGGTAATATGCTGCAATGGATTGAGAAATGGCAAACAGACATAAAACAGAGAGTAGGAATAAACAGGTCATTCTCAGGATGGCAGGCTGTTACTAGTGAGGTACCACAAGGATCAGTGCTGGGGCCACAGCTGTTCACAATCTATATAAATATGTATGTGGAGACCAAATGTAATATTTCCAAATTTACTGATGACACAACTAGGTGGGAATGTGAGTTGTGAGGAGGATGCAAGGAGGCTTCAAGAGGATTTGGACAGGCTAAGTGAATGGGCAAGAACATGGCAGATGGAATATAATGTGAATAAGTGTGAAGTGATCCACTTTGGTAGAAAAAACAAAGACCGTGTATTTCTTAAATGGTGACAGATTGGGAAGTGTTGATGTCCAAAGGGACCTGGGTGTCCTTGTTCTTGAGTCACTGAAAGAAAGCAATTAGGAAGGCAATGGTATGCTGACCTTCATTGCAAGGGGATTTTAAGTACAGGAGTAAAGATGTCTTGCTGCAATTGTATAAAGCCTTGGTGAGAACTGCACCTGGAATATTGTTTTGGTCTCCTCATCCAAGGAAGGAGATACTTGCCATAGAGGGAGTGCAACAGAGGCTCACCAGACTAACCCCTGGGATGGCAGAATTGTCTTATGAGGAGACATTGCAGAAACCGGGCCTGTATTCTCTCGAGTTACGAAGAATGAGAGGTGATCTCATTAAAACTTACAAAATTCTTACAGGGGGTGACAGGGTGGATCGAGATAAGATGTTTCCCCTGGCTGGTGAGTCTAGAACCAGGGGACATAATCTCAGAATAAGGGGCAGGCAATTTAAAACTGAGATGAGGAGGAATTTCTTTACTCAGAGGGTGGTGAATCTGTGGAATTCTCTACCCCAGAGGGCTGTGGAAGCTCAGTCATTGAGCATGTTCAAGACAGAAATCTATTAGATACCTGGATACTGACTTCAAGGGATATGGGAATAGCATGGGAAAGTGGCAATACGGTAATGATCAGCCATGATATCATTGAATGGGTGGTCTGATGGGCTGAATGGCCTACTCCTATGACTTAGCACTCCATTCCAATTACTTCTAATGAGTGTCTGGTAATCCAGCTGTGTCTACTCCACCCCAACAAAATTCTCACTGAACTTTCTCACCCATAAACATCCAAAAGTATTCTTACCTTCTCCATATGCCACAGCATATTGTATGCACTCAGGTCAGCATGAACAAGCTTGCATTCTGTGTACAGCTGCTGCATCATCTGCACGAAAAAACAGACCATTAACCAATAGCAAGAAAGCTTTTGCTCAGCAAAAAAAAAATCAATTGAGAAGAGGGAAAGCCAAGAGGAGACCTGATTGAGGGATTGAAGATGAAAACAGACAGGGTAGATGTAGAATCAAGAAATGCTGGAAATACTCAGCAGGTCTGGCAGCATCTGTGGAGAGAGAAGCAGAGTTAACGTTTCGGGTCAGCGAACCTTCTTCGGAACTGGAGTTCGGAACCCAGTTCCGAAGAAGGGTCGCTGACCCGAAACGTTAACTCTGCTTCTCTCTCCACAGATGCTGCCAGACCTGCTGAGTATTTCCAGCATTTCCTGTTTTTATTTCAGATTTCCAGCATCCGCAGTATTTTGCTTTTATTAGGGTAGATGTAGAGATGGCTCTACGTGTGGGAGTGTCCAAAACTAGGGGCCATACATACATGACAATCACTAATAAATCCAATTGGGAATTCAGGAGAAAATTCTTTACCCAGAGAGTGGAGAATGTGGAACTCTGAGTGGTTGAGACAAAGAGCAAGGATGGGTTTTAGGGGAAGCTGGATAAACACGAGGGGGAAAGGAAAAGGAGGACACACTGCTGGATTGAGAGGAAGTAGGGTGGGAAGAGGTTCGTGCGGAGCATAAGCCTGTGGGACGTACGGCCTATTTCTGTGCTGGACATTCTATGTAATTCTATATAATTTGGTTTCCTCAACATTTGCTAATGGCTGGATTCACAGACACCCAGACAGACAGGTGTCCCACCCCGCCCACGCACCCCTCCCCGCCCACACACCCAGACAGCTGCAACCCACACTCACAAACCCTGAAACTTTCAAGGCTTGATACATTTTCACTTCTTTTGGATTGCACAGTCACAGTATGATTGGAAACAGCAGAGCACTTTTCTATATAGTAAGTTGAGCATGTGCAGAGAAAGAATAGCTTACATGTAAAGCCTGGTAGTAGGCTCGTGTCATATCCTTGGTGCTGAGTTTAACATCCTTTAATTTAGGAGCTGGTACGTGATCCTGGCCTATGAAGGACATCACCAGAATATGCTTCTTAAGAATAACCACCTCTGGACAGCAAATTCCAGCTTCCTGCATTCTGCAGAACAAAAGGCATCAGACTGTGTAACTGCCACACCAGCAACCTGCATTTATTGTAGCATTTTTAATGTAGAAAAACACCCCAAAGCCTCTCACAGGAACATGGTCATCAGACAAAATCATGGCAATGTTGAAAATGCTGGTTCCTTTAATTAACCAGGACTTACTTCAGAGTTAAGAGAGAGCAGGTGATGCACATTGCAGCTTGTATTTAAGGGCTTGGTTTTTCTACAGTCAGCAGATTTATTCCTGGACAGGGAGACAGTCCAGGAGGGAAGAGTGGAAACAGGTATTTGTACTGAACTGTGGTTTGAGAGAATAAAACCAGTTGTGGGTCACAGACTGTCTCCTGCTTCCTGATTTGGCAAATGGACATCTGCCAATTGAACACCACATGTACGCTGACACCCAGTTCTACCTCACCATCACCTCTCTCAACCCCTCTGCTGTCTCTAAACTGCCAGACTGCTTATCTGACATCCAGTACTGGATGAGCAGAAATTTCCTCAAATTAAATATTGACAAGACCACAGTCCTCGTCTTCAGTCCCTGTTACAAACTCTGCTCCCTCATCACCAACCCCATCTCTCTGGCAACTGTCTGAGACTGAACCAGACTGTTCACAACCTTGGTGTCATCTTGACCCCGAGATGAGTTACCAATCACATACCTGCTCCATGAGTGGCACTGCCCATTTTCACCTCCATAATATCACTCAACTCCACCCATGCCTCAGCTCATCAACTGCTGAAACTCTAATCCATGCCTTTGTTGACCACTACTCCAACGCACTCCTGGCAAGCCTCCCACGTTCCACATTCCGTAAACCGGAGGTCATCCAAAATTCTGCTGCATGTGTCCTTACTCACACCAAGCCCCTTTCATGCATCACTCCATTGCTAGCTGACCTACACCGGCTAACAGAATCATAATGGTCGCAGCATAGGAGGCCATTCAGCTCAGCAAGAGCAACTTGGCCAGTTCCACACACCAGCCATTATCCTGCAGCCCTGAAAATCTTTTCTCTTCAGATACTTATCCGATTCCCCTCTGAAAGCCACAATTGAAATCAGCCTCCACCACACTCTCAGGCAGTGCATTTCGCATCCTAACCACTCACTGCATAAAAACGTTTTTCCTCAGGTCATCTTTGGTTCTTTTGCCACTCACCTTAAATCTGAGTCCTCTGGTACTTAATCCTGGTCTCTATTTTAAATTCTCAACCCGGTTTTCAAATCCCTCCATGGCCTCGTCCACACCCCCCACCTGGGTAATCTCCTCCTACATCACACCCCCCACTCTGGTAATCTCCTCCAGCCTCTCAAGCCCCACCCTGGTAATCTCCTCCAGCCTCACAAACCCCCCCCCCCCCACCCTGGTAATCTCCTCCAGCCTCTCAACCCCCACCCTGGCAATCTCCTCCAGCCCCACAAACCACCCCCCCACCCTGGTAATCTCCTCCAGCCTCTCAACCCCCACCCTGGTAATCTCCTCCAGCCCCACAAACCACCCCCCCCCCACTCTGGTAATCTCCTCCAGCCGCTCACCCCCCCCCACCCTGGTAATCTTCTCCAGCCCCACAAACCACCCCCCCACCCTGGCAATCTCCTCCAGCCTCTCAACCCCCACCCTGGTAATCTCCTCCAGCCCCACAAACCACCCCCCCACTCTGGTAATCTCCTCCAGCCGCTCACACCCCCCACCCTGGTAATCTCCTCCAGCCTCTCAACTCCCACCCTGGTAATCTCCTCCAGCCCCACCCGCCATGATTCTTGTGCTTCAATTCTGGTCTCTTGAGCAGGCCCGATTCTAAATCACACTGGCACTGGTGGCTGTGCCTTCAGCTGCCAAGGTCTTAAATTCCAGAATTCTCTCCCTAAACTTCTCCACCTCTCTTTCCACTTTTAAGACGCTCCTTAAAATGTAAGTAGCTGAAAGTACAGCCCCAATGATGGGGCAATGAAAATCGGGGATGGGCGAGAGGTCAGAATTGGAGGAGCGCAGAGATCTTGGGAGGTGGTCACGGAGATAGGAACCTTATGGAGGGGCCTGGACACAGAAACAAAAGCCATTTTATTCTTTACTCATCTGGATTATTTTGACTTGCACCATGAAGCTTGCAATGGTATTCAAAAATCACATGAGTATAACTATCCCATAAGCACAAAAGCTCTAGTTGTGTTAATATAGAAACCTGATCAACCAAATGGGTGAGTGATAAAACTCAAAGAAAGGGCTTGTATAACTGCAAAGAATACCGGAGAGATATTCGGAACTACAATGGGAAACAAAAAGTAATAAGAGCTCAAAAAGGAAATCAGAAAAAAAAACTTACAAGGGTGTCACGAAAAGTTATGACAAGGATATTAAGAGAAAGAGGGTGGCTTCGGGTAACGTGGGTCCTTAAAGATGATATTGGAATTGAAAGAAAAGAAACTTACTATACAATTGCTGTGCATTGACCTTCACAGGAGAAAAGGAGGATACCAGAAAAGTTTATAAATCATGGTGAGGAGTTTTGACAGATAGGAAAAAAAAATTAAAGGCCTTCATCTCAAGAGAGCTGAAATAGAAAGGGGTGGAAGTTATGCTACAGGTGTATAAAGCGCTGGTTAGACCCTATTTGAGTAGTGATCAGTTCTGGGTAGCACACATCCCTTCGCCAACGTTCCCCCACCCTCTTCCTTCACATCAGCCAAAGCTACACCAGCCAGTCCTCAAAACGTATCTGTGGAAACAGCTGTTAATTGCTGACGTTTGTGTGATGCATCAAGTCTACACTGCAAAATGTGACTGCAATTTGGCCTGTAATAAAATGACAGAATTAAAACCATTCAATAACTATGTTTGGAACCACCATGATACAGAATGAGAGTTCACCAAACTTTCCTATATCCAAACTTCGGAGAAAAATTCAGGACAACCTTTCAATTGGTTAAAAAAAAAGACACTATACCTGACCAAGTTGTGCATTTCCTTCTCTGCCCACATGCGAATGATTTTGCGAGGATTTAACTTGCTGAAACGGTCTTTGAATCTGTAATCATCCTTGATGTACTTATCACGGTTTTTGAACTCATTAAGTGTCGTCTTAAAAACTTTGATGGCGCACTCAGTGGGAACCATTTTGTCATCCATGCTTCAGAAGGACAAAGAGGGAGAAGCCACAATGAATTTGTGCCAATATTAATTTCAGCTTGGAGACACGTGTTAAAATTTATGCCAAAACAACCAGCAGGAATCACATCATCATTATGCTTGTGATGGAAAGATCATCTCTAACTAGTAATTCCATCCATAGTTTACAAAATACCTGGCCAACATTCATTTCTCACATTTACAAGAGCTCCAGCTCTTACATGGCAAATGTGGCACCAACTAAACCAGAAACTAAAAATAAAAACACTTCAATTCCATAGGATTACATGCACAGAAACAGGCTACTCAGCCCAACTGGTCTATGGGTAATCAGATCGACACGTGGGAGTATGTTTTTTTTTTTACATATTATTCGTTTGTGGGATGTGGTCATCACTGGCTAGGCCTGCATTTATTGCCCATCCCTAACTGCCCTTGCACTAAGTGGCTTGGTAGGCCATTTCAGAGTCAACCACATTGCTGTGGGTCTGGAGTCCCACACACAAGCCAGATTTCCCTCCCTAAATGGCATTAGTGAACCAGATAGGTTTTTACAACAATCAACATCATGGTCATCATTAGATGATGACAGATTTATTAACTGAATTCAAATTTCACCATCTGCCGTGGTGGGATTCGAACCAAAGTCCCCAGAACAATAGCCCAGGTGCTGGATTACTGGTCCAGTGACATCACCATTATGCCACTGCCTCTTACTGAGACATGGCTGAAAGAAGAGCAGGAGTGGCAGCTCAACATTCCTGGTTACAGAGTTTTCAGACAGGATAGAGAGGGGGATAAAAGATGGGGTGGGGTCGCAATATTGATTAAAGCAGCAATTATATTTCTGAGGGGGGGGATGATCTGGTTGAAGCCATATGGGTTGAACTTATATGGTTTCCATACTTTTTGATGAAACTTGAGAATCTATATTTTAAAAACTGAAAAGGAGATCATGGACATTGAATCATCTGGAGACTACTGAACTTTGTGGGTGCTTTTTTTTTTAAAAAAGGAAGGTCAACAAAAGGTTGACCAGTAAACAAGTTTTTACTGGAAGGCACATGATTTCAAGTGAACATAGCAGGAGAGTTGTGTTATGAGAAGACAGGATTTATGATGATCGGACTTGCCTGGCGGCACAGTGGCGCAGTGGTTAGCACCGCAGCCTCACAGCTCCAGGGACCCGGGTTCGATTCCGGGTACTGCCTGTGTGGAGTTTGCAAGTTCTCCCTGTGTCTGCGTGGGTTTTCTCCGGGTGCTCCGGTTTCCTCCCACAAGCCAAAAGACTTGCAGGTTGATAGGTAAATTGGCCATTATAAATTGTCACTAGTATAGGTAGGTGGTAGGGAAATATAGGGACAGGTGGGGATGTTTGGTAGGAATATGGGATTAGTGTAGGATTAGTATAAATGGGTGGTTGATGTTCGGCACAGACTCGGTGGGCCGAAGGGCCTGTTTCAGTGCTGTATCTCTAATCTAAAATCTAATCTTGAACTGTTAAAAGCCAGCTGGTTTTTGGACTAAAAAAGGTAGTAGGAGTTTTGCTTAGTGACCTGCCAGGAGATCAGAAGAAAATCCAGGCAACTGTTATCTCTCTTTGAAGAATCCCTACTCAAGAAGCAAAAGCCTGTATGAAGTTGTACTGTTGCCTCCTGTATTTTTAAGAAATCCTAGATGTTTACAGAAACCTTGCATTTTTAAAAGAACTCTGCATCGTGAAGTCTTCTGCAGTTGAATTTCTTTGAAAGCCTACCCAAGACAGACTTGTTCATCAACATTGCCTGGAAAGATTCCGAGTGGCAGCCAACTATTCGCCTTTGGGGCACCTCGCCAAAACAAAGGACTTCCACTATTCAGTACAAGTTATTTTTTTTGATTCCTCCTATTTCTTTGTAACAGCTGTAAACAAAATCCCTTTTTCTCCTGGCTAACTGGTTGTGTGTGCGCGCAGATTAAAAAAAGGGCTTTCCACCAGGTGCTCCGGTTTCCTCCCACAGCCAAAAGACTTGCAGGTTGATAGGTAAATTGGCCATTGTAAATTGCCCCTAGTGTATGTAGGTGGTAGGAGAATGGTGGGGAACTGGTAGAGAATATGGGATTAATGCAGAATTAGTATAAATGGGTGGTTTTTGGTCGGCACAGACTCGGTGGGCCAAAGGACCTGTTTCAGTGCTGTATCTCTCTATGACTAATATTTCAATTCACGTATATATTTACTTTATTATTAGTTAAGACTTGGTTTTATAATAAACAAATAATTGTGTTGTTTGTTAAAGGAACCTGGTTGGTGTGCTTTATTCTGGGGACAAATAGAGCATCTAATTGACTGTTTCGGTAAGTGGGAAAATTTAAACTTATGTTGTGACCTGTGGAGAAGTGGGACTGAATTAACAGTGCACTCTTCCCGCCTCAGTGGTAACAAACTGAAGAACAAAAAAGGGTCAATCACACTACTGTGATTGTAGTACGGATCTCCAAACAGTCAGAGGGAGATAAAAGAGCAAATATGTAAGCAAATCTCTGAAGTTCAAAAACAACAGGGCAGTAATAGTGGGAGCTTTCAAATATTAACTAGGATAGAATTAGGGAGGGAGCAGAATTCTTGAGAACTTTTGAGCCAGTATGTAGCAAGTCCAACAAGAAGCGGAGCGGTTCTGGACTTAGTTTTAGGGAATGAAGCTGGGCAGGTGGAAGGGGTTTCAGTTGGGGAGCACTTTGGTGGAAGTGATCACAATTCAGTTAGATTTAGGGTAGTTTATGGAATAGGACAAAGATAGACCAGGAATAAAAGTTCTCAATTGGGGAAAAGCTAATTTTACTAAACTGGGGTGTGATTTAACTAGAGTGGACTAGAAACAGTTACTTGAAGGTAAATCAGTGCCAGATCAGTGGGAGGCAGTGGAAGAGATAGTGAGGGTTCAGAGTAAGTATGTTCCCTTAAAGAAAAAGGGTGGGACCAACAAATCCAGAGCCCCCTGGATGTCAAGGGGCTTAAAGGAGAGAAGAAAAAAAGAGAAGCTCATGACAGATACAGAGGGCTCGATACTGCAGAAAACCTAGAGTATAATAAAGGTAGGGGTGGAATTAAAAAAGAAATTAGGAAAGCAAAGAGAGGACATGAAAAATATTGGCAAGTAAAATCAAGGAGAACCCAATAATTTTTTTATCATCAGGCAAACCTCACCTGCCAAGACTGAGGCACACATTATTTCGCCACATGTACATTAAAACTTTAAAAACTGCAATCGCTGACTGGAAGGACATTTGCATAGTACCAGACAATGTGGAAACAAAGGGGGCCAGTCCCTGTTCCTCCAATACACAGAAGTGGTCAGGCCAGTTTTAGTCACATGACTGACTGGCTGTTGGAGTTTTTGAACTCTCCACAAATGAATTGCCAGGCAGAACACTGCGAGCTCTTGGACAGAGAAGATCTCCTCTGCCTGCCTTCATCTCTTGCCACAGAACTGAATCTTGTGAAAACACGTGAAACTCAAATAGATGGGTTTACCACATGAACAAAGTTTTAAGATGATTACTAGGCCCCAACGAATCACAAGGCCATATCGTCAATCAAGAACTACAGCGAGCTCGAGAAATAGTAACGATATTGCCTCAAACTGTCCTACTTATCTTTTCTTCTGTTCTTTTCTATTCCAGCTGATGTTTATATCGCGTGTGCATGCTAGCGTGAGCGTGTCGTATTTCCGTAGGCGTTAACCGTATTAGAGTTTAAGTTTTAAGGTTTTCAGAAAATTCCTCTTTCTGCTTTAAACCAAAGAAAGCCTGTTTGTTATTTGCCTGATAATTGGAAACTGAACAAGGATTCACACAAAGGGGAGCTCAAAACACTGTTTAAAAATTAAACCCCGTTACAATAAGACCAGGTAAAGATAGCAAAAGACCCCTAGACACATTGCTCACCTGATCGTAACATTATAAATACATAAAGAGCAAGGGGTAACTGAAGAAAGAGAGGGCCCTATTAGGGACCACAAGGGTGTGTGGGGAGACGTTCATATGGTTCTTAATGAATACTTTGTGTCTTCACAAAGGAGGGGACAATACAGACATTGCAATCAGGGAGGAGAAGAGTGAAATAATAGATGAAATTAACAGTGAGAAGTATTCAGGGGTTTAACATCTTTGATAGTGGATAAATCGCCAGTCCGGACGAAATGCATCCTAAGCGAAGAGAAGCAAGGGAAGAAATAGCGGAGGCTCTGGTAATAATTTTCCAATCCTGTCTGGCTACACGTGTGGTGCCAGAGAACTGGAGGAAAGCTAACGTCGTACCATTGTTTAAAAAGGGAGAAAGAGATAGACCGAGTAATTACAGGTCAGTGAATCTAACCTCAGTGGTGGGAAAATTATTGGAAAAAATTCTGAGGGGCAGGATAGATCTTCAGTTAGAAATTCATGGATCAAAGACAATCAGCAGAGACTTGGTAAGGGAAGGTCGTGTCTGACGAACACAGTTGAATTTTTTGAGGGGGTAACAAGGAGGGTCAGTGAGGATAATGCATTTGATGTGGTCTATATAGATTTTAGCAAGGCTTTTTACAAGGTTCCACATGGCAGACTGTTCACAAAAGTAAAAGCCCATGCTATCCAAGGCAAAATGGCAAGTTGGACCCAAACTTGACTCAGAGGCGGGAAGCAAAGGGTAATGGTCGATGGGTGTTTTTGTGACTGGAAGGCTGTTTCCAGTGGGGTTCCACAGGTCTCAGTACTAGATCCCTTGCTTTTTGTGGTAAATATCAATGATTTGGACTTGAATGTCGTTTGCAGACAGTACAAAAATTGGCCATGTGGTTGATAATAAAGAAGAAAGCTGTAGACTGCAGGAAGATCTCAATGGACTGGTCAGGTGGGTGGAACAGTGGCAATTGGAGTTCAATCCAGAGAAGTGTGAGGTAATGCACTTGGAAAGTGGTTAACAAGGTAAGGGAATACACAATAAATGGTGGGATATTGGGAAGTATAGAGGAACAGAGGGACCTTGGAGTGCATGTTCACAGATCCCTGAAGGTGGCTGGACAGATAGATAAGGCGGTCAAGAAGGAATGCAGGATATTTGCCTTTATTAGCAGAGACATAGGATATAAGAGCTGGGAGGTTACGATGGAACTGTATAAAACAAAAGTTAGGCCACAGCTGGAGTACTGCGTGGAGTTCTGGTCACCACACTATAGGGAAGGTGTGATTGCACTAGATAGGGTACAGAGATTTAAGAGGATGCTGTCTGGACTGGAGAATTTTAGTTATGAGGAATGATTGGATAGGCTAGAATGGCTTTCTTTGAAATAGAGGAAGCTGAAGGGAGATTTAATTGAAGTGCATCAAATTATGAGTCATCGAATTAGATAGGAAGGCCCAATTCCCCTTGGTTGACGGGTCCATAACCAGGGGGCATAGATTTAAGGTTAAGAGGTAGGAGCTTTAGAAGGGATCAGAGGGGAGATTGTTTCACCCAGAGGATGGTGGGGATCTGGCACACACTGCCTGAAAGGGTGGTAGAGGCAGAAACTCTTGTAACATTTAAAAAGTACTTAGATATTCTCTGAAGTGCCATAACCTACAAGGCTATGGACCAAGAGCTGGAAACTAGGATTAAACTGGATGGCTTCTTGTCGAACAGCACAGACATGCTAGGCCGAATGGCTTCCTTTCACGCTGTAAATTTCTATGGTGGTGTTTAGGCTCCACACGAGCCTCCTCCTCCCGCCCTATCAGCATTTCCTTCTATTCCTTGCTGCCTCATGTGCTCATCTAGAATCCCTTTAAATGCATCCGTACTATTCGCCTAAACTACTCCATGTGGTAGTGAGTCCCACATTCTCTGGGTAAAGCAGCTTCTCCTGAAACCCCTATTGGATTTATTAGTTTCTTTTTCTTTCTTTTGGGCCTCCTTATCTCGAGAGACAATGGATACGCGCCTGGAGGTGGTCAGTGCCACCTTTATTAGTGACTATCCCATATTCATGGCTCCTAGTTTTGGACTTCCCACATTAAGTGCAAACGTCCCCTCTGTGTCTACCCTATCGAATACCTTCATAATTTTACAGACACCGATCAATCAAGTCACCCCTCCGTATTATCTTTCCTAATTCAATTTCTGCTGGTGGGTGGAATTTCCGTGTGTTTGGGGATGGGGGTATTTTTCGCTGAATACATACCTTCCTCCATTAGCATGGAAGACCACAGACTCTTTGCCTGTGCTGATACAGCCATTGATGCTTTCCAACACCCCAGCATTCACCATTTTGTAAAGCAGCAAGCGGGTTTTCGAGTCTACAGCTTGGTCCTGAGATGGCAATAAAAATTTTAAAAAGGCACCAAATGGGAATTAAAGGTAGTGAACCTGTACACCATCATTCAAAAATAAAGACAATTAAATTTATTAACAGTTGACTTTCCCCTATGCAGATTGAAACTACGTTTATGCCTTATCAGAGAGCAGTTCCAATTCAAAATCAACGTTTGTAACAACTTAAAACAGACTGGCAAAGTGAAATACAGTCATGCCTTAACTCAGCATTAAACTATCCTCCAGTGCACAGGGTTAATGCACTGAAATCATCCCGGATTGGACAGAACATTTGTTGTCAGCTCAACCATCGGGAAAACAACAGGATTCCCAAATAATTTTAAAAGACTGGCTTAATAGTGCAAATCACTTTTAAAAATAAATTATAAACCACCAGTTGCTGATTTTAAGTCAATTTAGACAATTAGTAAATTCAACACTGGACAGCATATGGGCAGACAACAATTAACATTTCAGCACAATGTGTAAGCTAAGCTAATCACAGAAGTTTTATTAATTATAGGTTAATTACTTTGAAAGGTGGTTAGTTGTTATATAGATTTAGCTGCCGTAACCCTGTACAGGAAGCCCTGGACCTGCGAGTGCATAAAGTTACAGCAGAGTTGAGGGGCCAAGTGGCCTGCTCCTAATTCGCATGTCCGAAAGGTGATTCGCAGCCCCATGAGTTCAGATTTTCAAACATTCCCTATGCAAGGAGAGAATGCAGAGGAGATTTACCAGATAACAAGGGATGAGGGACTTCAGTTACATGGAGAGACTGGAGAAGCTGGGATTGTTCTTCTTAGAGCAGAGAAGGTTACAGGGAGATGTAATAGAGGTGTTCAAAGTCATGAAGGGTTTTGATAGAGTAAATAAGGAGAAACTGTTTCCAGTGGTTGGAAAGTCAGTAACTGGAGGACAGAGATTTCAGATAATTGGCAAAAGAACCAGAGGGGAGATAAGGAGAATTTTTTTTCCTTTACGCAGTGAGTTGTGATCTGGGATGCACTGTCTGAAAGGGCAGTGGAAGCATATTCAATAGCAACTTTCAAAAGGGAACTGAATAAATACTTAAAGGGGCAAAATTTGCAGGGCTATGGGGGAAAGAGCAGGTGGAGTGGGACTAATTAGACAGCTCTTTCAAAGAGCCAACACAGGCACAATGCGCCGAATGGCTTCCTTCTGTGGTGTATCATTCAATGCTAAGTACCAGTCGTATTTAATAAACATGAACAAAGCAAGACATACAGAAGTAGAATATTCTTTCTTTTCGTGAATCCTGGCACTGCGACGCTGTTCAGAGTACGAATGCTGCTTCAACACATTAAAAACACGATTTGATAGTTTCAAATCCATGCCGATTCCATCGCCAACTTGGAACTCTGGAGCAAACTAAAAGAAAAAACATTTTTTGGATCACTCAACTTATTATTCGTTCATGGGATGTGGGCATCTCGGACAAGGTCAGCATTTATTGCCCATCCTTAATTGCCCTTAAGCTCATGTAGCACTATCTAAAATCATACAAAGACCGGCTCAGAAAGAGGCCATTCGGCCCATCGAGTCTGTGCCACTGAGAAAGAGCAATCCAGCCAAATCCAACTTTCCAGCTCTTGGTCCATAGCCCTGTAGGTTAAGGCACTTCAAGTGCCTATCCAATTGCTTTTGTAATACCATGAGAGTTTCTGCCTCTCCCACCCTTTCAGGCAGTGAGTTCCAGACCCCAATTATTTTAAACCTATGCTTCTTGGTCATTGACCTCTCTCCTAATGGATATAGGTCCTTCATACCCACTCTATCTAGGCCCCTCATAATTTTATACACCTCAATTAAAACTAGGCCATACTTTCAGCACAATATCAATGGGTCTCATCTCCTTTACAGTTCAGGAAATGGAAAGTCCCCTTTCCTTTTCGGGAGGCTACATGGGGGTTTCACTGACTCCAAGATAGGCAAATGGTAGCTGCACCTTTTACATTATTTTTCACAGTATTTACTAATATCTATTTTTCGGTATTTACACTTTGTAAGGGTAGAAACAGACAGTTAAACAAGTATAAAAAAACTCCTACCCCACCCAAACAAACTTGGCATAACAAGTAAAAGATCACTCGGAAATGCTTACATTTTCCATTCGGGCAGTGTTCCTTCTGCCACATGTCGCCTCATCATGTTTGGTGGTAATCTCTCGGCCCTTTCCCACAAATCCGCGTTTTGGATTTGTCGAAGGTTTATCTGTCAACACAGGAAGATTTTCAAGACCTCAGTTAGAAAAATTAATTCGTAAACTAAAGATACTTTAGACAAAACCTTAAGAATATATTAAAACAAAACATGTCAACTACCAGCTCTTTACTGTTAATTGCAATATATTAGCAAGGAATGACAAATATCAGGCAATTCCATGTCCTTCACACAGCAATGAATGATATGAACGAGTGCCTGAATGCACTTTCATCTGGAGTCTCTTCGACTCGCCACAATTTAGCCCTGTCTTTATGGCTGCCCGCCAGCTCTGGCGAATGCTGGCAACTGACTCCCAAGACTTGTGATCAATGTCACACGATTTCATGTCGCGTTTGCAGACGTCTTTATAACGGAGATATGGACGGCCGGTGGGTCTGATACCAGTGGCGAGCTCGCTGTACAATGTGTCTTTGGGGATCCTGCCATCTTCCATGCGGCTCACATGGCCAAGCCATCTCAAGCGCCGCTGACTCAGTAGTGTGTATAAGCTGGGGGTGTTGGCCGCTTCAAGGACTTCTGTGTTGGAGATATAGTCCTGCCACCTGATGCCAAGTATTCTCCGAAGGCAGCGAAGATGGAATGAATTGAGACGTCGCTCTTGGCTGGCATACGTTGTCCAGGCCTCGCTGCCGTAGAGCAAGGTACTGAGGACACAGGCCTGATACACTCGGACTTTTGTGTTCCGTGTCAGTGCGCCATTTTCCCACACTCTCTTGGCCAGTCTGGACATAGCAGTGGAAGCCTTACCCATGCGCTTGTTGATTTCTGCATCTAGAGACAGGTTACTGGTGATAGTTGAGCCTAGGTAGGTGAACTCTTGAACCACTTCCAGAGCGTGGTCGCCAATATTGATGGATGGAGCATTTCTGACATCCTGCCCCATGATGTTCGTTTTCTTGAGGCTGATGGTTAGGCCAAATTCATTGCAGGCAGACGCAAACCTGTCGATGAGACTCTGCAGGCATTCTTCAGTGTGAGATGTTAAAGCAGCATCGTCAGCAAAGAGGAGTTCTCTGATGAGGACTTTCCGTACTTTGGACTTCGCTCTTAGACGGGCAAGGTTGAACAACCTGCCCCCATGGGAACAGCTTTTCCTTCCCTAACTTATCTAAGCCTGTCATAATCTTGTACACCTCTATCAAATCTCCGCTCAATCTCCTTTGCTCCAGAGAACAGCCCCAACTCTTTCAACCTAACCTTGTAACTAAAATCCCCCATCCCTGGAACCATTCTAGTAAATCTCCTCTGCACCCTCTCAAGGACCCTCACACCCTTCCTAAAGTGGTGATCAGAACTGGATGCAATACTAATTGGGACATAACCAGAGCTTTATAAAGGTTCAGCATAACTTCCCTGCTTTTGTACTCAATGCCTCTATTTATAAAGCCCAAGATCCCATATGCTTTACTAACCACTCTCTCAATATGTCCTGCCCCTTCAAAGATCAATGCACATGAACCCCCAGGTCCCCCTGTCCCTGCACACTCGTTAGAACTGTGCCATTAAGTTGTTCTGCCTCACCATGTCCTGTTGCAGGCATTTCATATCATTCTCACTGTTTGCCGCTCCTCCAAGTTTGGAATCATTGACAAATTTTGAAATTCTACTCTGAATTCCAAAATCCAAGTCACTTATGTATAGCAAACAAAAGCAGTGGGTCCCAGCACTGACCCTTGGGGAACACCACTGTCTACAACTCTCCAGTCTGAAAAACAACCATTTACCAAAATTCACCAATTTCTGTCCTCCAGCCAATTTTATATCCAATTGGACACTGACCCTCCTATTCCATGAGCTTCCATTTTGTTAACCAGCCTTTTATGTGGTACTTTAACAAATGCTTTCTTAAAATCCATATAGACAACATCCACTTCATTCTCTGCATCAACCTTGTTACTTCATCAAAAATTTCAATTAGTCAAGCATGATCGGCCTTTTACAAATCCGCACTGGCTATCCTTAATCAACTCAAACCTCTCCAAGTGCCTGTTGAATTTTTCTTCAATTATTGCTTCTAAAACCTTACCCACCACTGATATTAAACTAACTGTCCTGTAGTTGCTAGGAATGTCCTTACTCCCTTTCTTGAATAAGGGTGTCACATTTGCCACTCTCCAATCCTCTGGTGACTCACCTGTATCTAGGGAAGACTGGAAGATTATGGCAAGCCCGTCCGCTACCTCCATCCCCACTTCCTTTAGCAACCTGGGATGCAAGCCATCTAGACCAGGTGACTTAGCTACTATAAGTATAGCCAGCCTTTCTAGTATCTCCTCACTCTCAATTTTTACCCTATCCATTATCTCAGCTCTCTCCACTTCTACCGATATTGTGTCAGATTCCTCTTCCTTAGTAAACACCAATACAAAGTCCTCATTAGGCATTCTAGCCTTGTCCTGGGCCTTAATGATCTATCAGCCTCTTTGTCCCCAACAGACCTCACTCCACCTCTTATTACCTGCTTACTATTTACACGCTGGTAAAAGATTTTTGGGTTCCCTTTTACATTGACTGCTATTCGATTATCATATCCTCTCTTTGCCAGTCTTATTTTCCTCTTCACTTCCCCTTTTAACTTATTGTATTTGGCCTGGTGCTCAGTTGGAGTTCACCTGGCATGCAGCATACACCCTCTTTACTCTTCCATCTGTTTAAAAAGTGCCCAGCTGTTAAGAGACCAAAGAAATTAGTACAGAGACAGATAGACTCGGGGTTCAGGTACAGTAAGCTCTGGAAGTCACAACAAGCCATTTAAAAAAGAAAATAAATGCAATTTTGAATTTTATTAAGTGGGACATAGTGTATAAAAGTATAGAGCTGATTCTGAACCTACACAAATCGTTCGTTAAACTACAGCTGGAAAATCCTGTTCAATTTTTGGGAATCATACTTCAAGAAGTAGGTCAAGGAAGACGATACAAATGAAATTCATTAAGAGAGACTTCAGTTATGAGGAAAGACAGGTGAAAGGGAAGCTCTCATTGCAAAGGAGGATAAGAGAATGAGACAGCTGATCAAAATAGGAGGAACTTTAATATCAAATAAGGAAAAAAAAAAAAACTTATTCCCACTGTTAAATGAGTCACTAACTGCTGGGCATAAATTTATCATAAGAACTTAAGAAATAGGAGCAGGAGTAGGCCATTTGGTCCCTCGAGCCTGCTCCACCATTCAATAAGGTTATGGCTGGTCTGATTGGGGCATTAACTCCACTTTCCTGCCTGGCCCTCCTGCATAACCCTCATCTCCTTTGTAGATCAGAAATCTGTCTAACTCAGCCTTGAATATATTGAATGACCCAGCCTCCACTGCTCTCTGGGGAAGAGAACTCCAAAGACAAATGACCCCGACAGAAGAAATTCTTCCTCATCGGAGTCTTAAATGGGAGACATATTATTCTAAAACTGTGTCCCCCTTGTTCTCGATTCCCCTGAGGGGAAACATCCTCTCAGCATCTACCCTGTCAAACCCCCTCAGAATCTTACATGTTTCAATAAGATCAAGTCTCATTCTTCTAAACTGCTCAACCTTTCCTCATATGACAACCCCTTCATCCCAGGAATCAGCCTAGTGAACCTTCTCTGAACTGCTTCCTTCTTTGGCCTCCTTATCTCGAGAGACAATGGGTAAGCGCCTGGAGGTGGTCAGTGGTGTGTGGAGCAGCGCCTGGAGTGGCTATAAAGGCCAATTCTAGAGTGACAGGCTCTTCCACAGGTGCTGCAGAAAAATGTGTTTGTCGGGGCTGTTGCACAGTTGGCTCTCCCCTTGCGCCTCTGTCTTTTTTCCTGCCAACTGCTAAGTCTCTTCGACTCGCTACACTTTAGCCCCGCCTTTATGGCTGCCCGCCAGCTCTGGCGAACGCTGGCAACTGACTCCCACGACTTGTGATCAATGTCACAGGACTTCAGGTCGTGTTTGCAGACGTCTTTAAAGCGGAGACATGGACGGCCGCTGGGTCTGATACCAGTGGCGAGCTCGCTGTACAATGTGTCTTTGGGGATCCTGCCATCTTCCGTGTGGCTCACATGGCCAAGCCAACTCAAGCGCCGCTGACTCAGTAGTGTGTATAAGCTGGATATGTTGGCCACCTCGAGGACTTCTGTGTTGGAGATACGGTCCTGCCACCTGATGCCAAGTATTCTCAGGAGGCAGCGAAGATGGAATGAATTGAGATGTCGCTCTTGGCTGACATACATTGTCCAGGCCTCGCTGCCATAGAGCAAGGTACTGAGGACACAGGCTTGATACACTCGGACTTTTGTGTAATGCAAGTATAACAGGAGTTAGAGCTCTCAATTGGGGCACGGCTAATTTTACTAAACTGAGGAGTGACTTAGAGAAAGTGGACTGGAAACAGCTACGTGAAAGTAAATCAGTGTCAGAGCAGAGGGAGACATTCAAAAGGTCAGATTCAAGGGGCTCAGAGTAAACATGTACCCACAAAGAAAAAGGGTGAGACAGCCAAATCTAGAGCCCCATGGATGTCAAGGGGCCTACAGGGTAAGATAAGGCAGAAACGGAAAGCTTATGTCCGACACCAAGAACTCAATAATACAGAAAGCCAAGAGGAGTACAGAAAGTGGAGGGGTGAAATCAAAAAGGAAATTAGGAAAGCAAAGAAAGGGCATAAAAGAATATTGGCAAGCAAAATCCAGGTGAACCTAAAGAGGTTTCATCGATACAGTAAGAGTAAGAGGATAACTAAGGAGTAGAGCCCATAAAAGACCAAAAAGGTAACCTATGCGTAGGGGCGGAAGATGTTGGTATGGTTCTTAATGAATACTTTGCTTCGGTCTTCACAGAAGAGGGGGACGATGCAGATATTGTAGTTAAGGAGGAAGAGTGTGAAGTATTGGATGTGATAAACATAGTGAGATGGGAAGTATTACTGGGATTAGCATTCTTGAAAGTTGATAAATCACCAGGGCTGGATGAAATGTAACCTAGGCTGTTAAAAGAAACGAGAGGGGAAATTATAGAAGGTCTGACCATCATTTTCCAGTCCTCTCTGGATGCAAGTGTGGTGTTGGTGGATTGGAGAACTGCTAAGGTTTAAAAAGGGAGCAAAGGACAGACCGAATGATTACAGGCCAGTCAGTCTCATCTCAGTAGTGGGAAAATTATTGAAATCTATTCTGAGAGACAGGATAAACTGTCACTTAGAAAGGCACAGGTTAATCAAGGATAGTCAGCATGGAATTGTTAAGTGAAGATCTTGTTTGACCAACTTGATCAAATTTTTTGTAGTAACAAGGAAGATAGATGAGGGTAGTGCAGTTGATGTAGTCTACATGGATTTTAGGAAGGCTTTTGACAAGGTCCCACATGGCAGACTGGTTAAAATCCCATGGAATCCAGGGAAATGCAGCAAGGTGGATACAAAATTGGCTCAAAGGCAGGAAACAAAGGGTAATTGTTGACGGGTGTTCCACAAGACTCAGTACTGGGTGCCCTGCTTTTTGATCAACGATTTGGACATAAATGTAGAAGGCACGATTAAGAAGTTTGCAGATGACACTAAGATTGGCCGTGTGGTAGACAGCGAGGAGGATAGCTGTAGGCTGCAGGAAGATATTGATGATCTGGTCAGATGGGCAGAAAAGTGGCAATGAACCAAGGCTCCTTCGACAACACCTTCCAAACCCGCGACCTCTACCACCTCGAAGGACAAGAGCAACAGATTCAAGGGACCACCACCACCTGTAAGTTCCCCTCCAAGTCACACACCATCCTGACTTGGAACTATATTGCCGTTCCTTCACTGTCGCTGGGTCAAACTCCTGGAACTCCCTTCCTAACAGCACTGTGGGTATACCTACCCCAAATGGACTGCAGCGGTTCAAGAAGGCAGCTCACCGCCACCTTCTCAAGGGCAATTAAGGATGGGCAATAAATGCTGGCATAGCCAGTGACGCCCACATCCCATGAATGAATTAAAAAAATGGAATTCAACCCGAAGAAGTGCGAGGTGATGCATTTGGGGAGGTCAAACAAGGCAAAGGTATACACGATTAATGGGAAAATACTGAAATGTGTAGAGGAAGTGAGGGAACTTGGAATGAATGTTCACAGATCCCTGAAGGTAGGACAGGTCGATAAAGTGGTTAAGACATATGGAATCCTTTTCTCTATTAGCCAAGGTATAGAATACAAGAGCAGGGAGGTTATGCTGGAACTGTATAACTCATTGATTAGGCCACAACTTGAGTACTGTGTGCAGTTCTGGTCACCTCATTACAGAAAGGATGTAATTGCACTAGAGAGGACACAAAAGAGATTTATGAGGATGTTGCCAGGACTGGAAAAATGGAGCTACGAGGAAAGACTGGATAGGCTGGGGTTGTTCTCCTTGAAACAGAGAAGGCTGAGGGGAGATCTGATTGAATGTACAAAATTTTGAGGGGCCTGGATAGAGTGGAGGTGAAGAGTCTATTCACCTTAGCAGAGAAGTCAGTGATAAGGGGGCATAGATTTAAAGTGATTGGTAGGTAGAAAGATTAGAGGGGAAGTGAGGAAAAACTTTTTCACCAAGAGGGTGATGGGGGTCTGGTGCTCACTGCCTGAAAGGGTAGTTGAGGCAGAGACCCTCAACTCATTCAAAAGGAGTCTGGATAGGCACCTCGAGTGTCGAACTCGGCAGGGCTACGGATCAAATGCTCGAAGGTGGAACTAGAATAGGTGGATCGTTTATCGGCTGGCTCAGATACGATGGACCAAGTGGCCACTTTCTGTGCCTTAACCTTTCTACGATTTCTTCTTAAATAAGGAGACCAAATCTGCACCCAAGTACTCTAGGTGCAGTCTCACCAATGCCCTGTGCAGTTGAAGCAAGATTTCCCTACTTTTTTTACGCCACCCTGACTATAAATGCCAACATTCCATTTGCCTTCCTAATTATTTGCTGTACCTGCATGCTAACTTTTTGTGATTCATGTACAAGGATACCCAGAACCCTCTGTACTGCAGAATTCTGCAGTTTCTCTCCATTTAGATAATCTGCTTTTTTGTTCTCCCTACCAAAGTGGACCTCACATTTTCCCACATTATACTCCATCTGCCAACTCACTTAACCTATGCATATGCCTTTGCAGACACCATGTCCTCTTCACAACTTGCTTTCCTAACTATCTTTGTACTGCCAGAAAATTTGGCTAGAATATACTTGGTCCCTTTTTCTAAGTCATTATCATAGATCATAAATAGTTAAGGCCCCAACACTGATCCCTGTGGCACTCCACTAGTTACAGTTTGCTAACCTGAAAATGCCCCATTCATCCCGAATCTGTTTCCTGTTAGCCAGTCCTCTATCCGTGCCAATATATTACCCCCAACATCTTGTGCAGTAATCTTTTATGTGGCACCTTATCGAATGCCTTTGGGAAATCCAAATACACTACATCTACTGGTTCCCCTTTATCAGTCCTGCTTGTTACAACCATTTCCCTTTCATAAAACCATGTTGACTCTGCCTGATTGCATTGAGATTTTCTATATGTCCTGCTACTACTTCCCTAATAATGGATTCCAGCATTTTCCCAATGACAGACGTTAGGCTAACCGACCTTTGGTTTCCTGCTTTCTGTCTCCTTCCTTTCTTGACTAGAGGTGTTACATTTGCAGTTTTCCAATCTGCTGGGACCTTTCCAGAAACTAGGGAATTTTGGAAGATTACAACCAATGCATCCACGATCTCTGCAGCCACTTTTTTTTTAAAAAAAAAAGACTCCAGGATGCAGGTCAACAGGTCCAGGGGACTTGCCAGCTTTTAAATCCCATTAGTTTTCCTAGTACTTTTTCTTAGCATGAAAACAAGGGGACAATGGAGGAAGATAATTTTTTTAATCACAGGTGATAGGAAATTGGATGTCCACCAGAAACAGTGAAGAGAAAAAAAGACTTGCATTTATATAGTCCTTTTCACAAATACCGATGGCTCAAAACTTTCCAGCCAATAAAGTACTTTTTGAAGGGGAATCACTGTTGTAATCTAGGAAACATGGCAGCCAATTTGCACAGAGCAAGATCCCACAAACAGCAATGTAATAATGACCAGATAACCTGTTTTTAGTGATAACTGAGGGATTAATTCACTACTCTTGTTCGAAATAGCACCATAGGATCTTTTACATCCACCCGAGCAAGCAGATGGGGCCTCTGTTTAATGCCTCATCTGAAAGATGGCACTTCCGACAGCGCAGCACTCCCACAGTACTGCTGTGGAGTGTCAGCCTGAATTCTTGTGCTCAAGTCTTGGATGGGACTTGAACCTGGAACCTTGCAACTCAGAGGAGAGAGTGGCCTACTTGGCCGTTTCAGAGGGCAAGTTAGAGTTCAGCACACTGATGTGGGACTGGAAATACCTACAGGCCCTGGCTGGCTAAGTACAGCAAGTTTCCTTCCCTAAAAGGAAGGACATTAGTGAACCAGCTGGGTTTTTACACTGTCACTTTAACGGATACGAGCTAGTTCCAGCTTTTCTGTTAAAAAATAAATAAAAACTGAACGCAAATGCTCAAGGTGCCAAGATGGGATTTGAACTCATGCTCTCAATTATTACTTCAGGCCTCAGAGATCGGACAAATGACCTCATTTGATGCTGTGAAACTTTGCCATTCTATTTCTCAAGATATGGGGATCAAAGTCAGACAATTATAATTTCCTAAATACACAAAGGAATTATAAGGATTTCTCTCAAGCAGCAAGGTAGCGAGGACTTCAGGTAGTTTTCATAATCACCATCTCATGCATAAAGATCACTGAAGGCCAGGACTAAATTAACATGCCTGGAAACAACAGGTAAGCTCAGTCATATCAAGTGAGACATTACCAGGTCTGTAGGGATCATGCCGTGTATCCTGCCAATCTACTTCATCATCCGAGCTTTCACTGTCTTCATAAGGATGCACCATTCGATAATTCTCAAAGGAAATAGAAACTGAGTGCAAACAGAGAGAGAGAGAGATAATACGTTGCATATTTTATATAGCTTGCATATAGAGACACTGCAAGTCTCAGCCAAAAGAGAGATCATTGGGTGATTCCTCCCATCAATCACACCTATGGACCACACTGCTGCAAGTAACTGGAATTGATTTTATACATCATTTGTATTGTCACAATCCTTCACTCACCGCATTACTGCTGGGGAAATAATCCTGTTGTTACTGGGAGACGTTGCTGTAGTATTGGCCATGAGTTCTGTTTGCTGTAGTTGGTAGTGACTGTTTTTAAATAGACTCTTGCTTGCTATGAGTCCTCCTGTAAATGCATCCCACCTCTAACTCATTGGCTGTCAGAGTTGGCAATACTCAGTGATTTTTAATGTGTTAAATGATTGAGTATTTATGTCGCTATATGTTTAGGGCAGTTGTCTTATTTGTTGGGGCTATTTTGTTACCCCAAGTGGAAACTGCACTGAAGCATTTGCTGAAACTCAAAGTTGGGAATCAATCCCAGATAACACAGCTCAGTGTTGCAAAGGCACATAAACTCGAATTCCAAACACTATCATTGTCTGTTTTCTCAGGGAAATAAAAACATTTGCAACTATTATACTGTAAAGAAGTTGAGACCATTTAGTTTATCAGTATTACATGCTGAAACTTTCTAAACACGGAGTTACAATAAACCACATTCCTATAGTCAATTAAGGAATTTGAAACCTGAAGAGTTATATCGTGAAAATTAGCTGCCATAATGGCAGATGCTATTGATTCAGCATCTGAAATGCTGCTTCTGAACTGCAAGTTACACCTTCCAGCAAAGTACACAGATAAGAAGCTGAACAAGCAGCAAACCTGAATTAATGTTAGAGTACCTGTAAAGAGAAGAGGCAGGTTATTTCTGCAGGTGATTCAATAGTGGAGAATGACAGAGTACAGCACAGAAACAGATCATTTGGCTCAACTGGTCCATGCTGGTGACTTCCACATGAGCCTCTGCACACTATCAGCATACCACAATCACAAGGACAGGGTGAGGCGAATAGCACAGATGCCTTAAAGGGAAGTTGGATTAGCATGAGGGAGAAAGGAATAGAAGAATGCCTTGATAGCGTGAGATGAAGTAAGGGTGGGCAGAGGCTCGTGTGGAGCATCATCACCTGTACAGAGCAGTTGAGCCGAATGGCCCGTTTCCATGTTGTAAATTCCATTTCAGATTTCCAGTATCCGCAGTACCGCAGATGGTTTTTGTCCTTCTCCTCGCAAACACAATAACTGAGGATGTTGGTGTAGTATCAATCAACAAAAATATAACAACTTGAATAGAGATTTCAGGAGAAACTTCTTTACCCAGAGAGTGGTGGGAATGTGGAACTCACTACCACAGGGAGTGGTTGATGTGAATAGTATAAATACATTTAAGGGGAAGCTGGATAAACACACGAGGGAGAAAGGAATAGAGGGATAAGCAGATAGGTGAGGGGAAGGGTGGGAGGCGCAGCATGTGGAGCATAAGCACCAACACAGACATCAGTTGGGCCAAATGGCCTGTTATTTTTTTTTTAATTCTTTCATGGGGTGTGGGCATCACTGGCAAGGCCAGCATTTGTTGCCCATCCCTTGTTGCCCATCCCTAATTGCCCTTAACAACTGAGTGGCTTGCTAGGCCATTTCAGAGGGCAGTTAAGAGTTAACCACGTTGCTGTGGGTCTGGAGTCAGATGTAGGACAGCAGATCTCCTTCCCTAAAGGACATTAGTGAATCACATGGGTTTTTCTGACAATCGATGATAGTGACACTAAGTCCCCTAATGTTTCTGTGCTGTACGTACCATGTCATTCACTTTATGGCATCAGCTTTGTCAGCAAATGTCAAAATGATTGATGATTCTACAACATATACACAGGCAGATGCACTGAAAACTAAGTGTACATTAACTCATACCTTTGCTGTCACCATTCAATTTATTTTCTTCCCGGCGAAGTTGTGCATCATATTCTCGATCAAATTCCATCTGTAACATCTGGGCTAACAGGAGATCACTGGAAGTTTCTGTCCCCTCTCCAATGAGAGCTGCCGGATCAATACTGAACGCGAGAGGAGGTATTAATTTTTCTCCCAATGAATTAAGTTACACAATTTACATTTATATAGCACTTTTAATGTAGGAAAATGTTCCAATGCCCTTCGCAGGACAATATTGACAATGAGCCAATAAAGGAGATTTTAGGTTGGCTAAATAAGTAGCTTTTAAGGAGGGTTTTAAAAGAGAACAGATGGAGAGGCAAATATCTTCCGGGATGGAATTCCAGAGCCTACAGCCATACAGCTGAAGCCAGGGCCACCAATGGTTGGCGAAGGGAGCACGGGGATGTTCAAGAGGCCAGAATCGGAAGAGCACAGAGATCACAGAGGGTTGCAGAGATAGGGAGGGGAGAATTTTAAAATCACAGTGCTGGTGGACCAGGACCTAATGTAGGTCAGTATGCAAAGGGGTGATGTGTGAATTTGGTGCAGGATTAGGATATAGGCAACAGGGTCTTGGATGAGAATGGAAGATGGGAGTCCAGTCAGGAGAGCATTGGAATAGTTTAGTCTGGAGGTAACAAAACATGGATGAGTTTCCACAGCAGATAAGCTGATGCAGGGGCACAGAAGGGCAATATTAGAGGTGGAAATAGGCGTCCTTGGTGATGGGGCATATGTGGTGTTGGAAGCTCAGCTCAGGGTCAAATAGGATTACTAACAGTCTGGTTCAGCCTCAGACACTGGCTTGGGAGGGGGACGAAACTGGTGACAAGGGAATGGAGCTTGTGACAGGGGTCGAAGACTATGTTTTTAGTCTTCCCAATATTTAGCTGGAGGAAATTGCAGCTCAACCAGAACTTAATAGAGGGGCAGTAGAGGAGTCGAAAGAGGCGAGGTAGAGCTAGGAGGCGTTAGCATACAAGTGTAACTGATACCATAACTTTAGAAACTGTCACCAAAGGGCAGTATGTAGCCGAGGAATAGGAGGGGGTTAGAAATAGATCTTTGGCAACGTCAAATGCAATGGTGCGGCAGCAGGGAGAGAATCCATTGGAGGAGATTCTGTGGCTACCACTGGACAGATAGAAATTGGAACTAGGTGAGGGCAGTCCCATGACAGAGGAGAAACAATGGAGGAGGGCATTGTGGTCAACCATGTCAAAAGATGCAGAGATGTCAAGGATGAGAAAAGGATAGTTCACCATGGTCACAGTCACATAGGATGTAATTTGTAGCTGTTTTAGTGCTGTGGTAGGGGTGGGATCCTGATTGGAGAAATTGAAATATGGAGTTATGGAAAAAGACGGGCATGGATTTGGGAGGCGGCAAGACTTGAGAGGAAAGGGTGCTGGGGAGGTGGGGCAGTAGTTTACAAGGACAGAGGGGCCAAGTGCAGATTTTATGAAGCTGGGGAGTAGGGGGAAGGATGCCGGCTGATTTGAAATGGAGGGGGATCGTACCCAAGGAGAGAGAAACATTACAGCATCAGCTAACATTGGACCAGAAAGGTAAGTTGGGTGGTCAGTAGTCAAGTGCACACATAGTTGAAAGAGCAGGAGGTGGCTCTCATGGATAAAAGGAGTTTGGGGAGGGAATAAGGAAAGATTGGAGAAAAACTGGAGAAAATTGGGGTGGCACAGTGGTTAGCACCGCAGCCTCATAGCTCCAGCGACCCGGGTTTGGTTCTGGGTACTGCCTGCGCGGAGTTTGCAAGTTCTCCCTGTGACCGCGTGGGTTTCCGCCGGGTGCTCCGGCTTCCTCCCACAGCCAAAGACTTGCAGGTTGATAGGTAAATTGGCCATTGTAAATTGCCCCTAGTGTAGGTAGGTGGTAGGAGAATGGTGGGAACATGGGATTAATGTAGGAATAGTCTAAATGGGTGGTTGTTGGTCGGCATAGACCCGGTGGGCCGAAGGACCTGTTTCAGTGCTGTCTCTCTCTATGACAAACTCTAAGATGTAAGAGGAGAGGAAAGAACCTCCTAGGAAGCTGGAGGAAGGGAAGTGGCAGAGGCAGCTGAATGGATAGTCTCGGTCTTAGTGACAAAGAAGTCTATGAGCTCCTCAGACTTGTGGGACGTAAGGGTGGAGGTGACAGGGAGAGGGGTTTAAGCAGATGGTTGGTCGTGGAGAAGAGAAGACGGGGGTTATCGATGATCTGGGTAGTGAGCAGGTCTCAAAGTGCTTGATGTGGCCCAGTCAAATCGGGCAATGAATTGAAAAACTAGTTATGCACTGTGTTATGTTCAAGTCTACCACCCCTTGGATGTAAAGGAGTGCAGATGGGGACTGTACTGGTAATGAGAGCATTCAGGGTATCATTGAAGACAAGGCCATTAAAGGTGATGGGGAGGGTTTGTTTGAGCAGATCAATAGCTGCAGAAAGGAGGGCCAAAGCCTTGGCCAATGGGAGTTTGTACATGGCTTGGGGAACTGGGGGTTGGGGTTGGGAGGTGGGGGTGGCAGGGGAAATGCAGGAGTCAGTGTAGTTGGAAAAGGGATGTGAGTGGTGAGATACATGGAACTGATCAGAGATTGCAGTGCAACTTTAACAGGCTGCTCCTGTGGAGCAAATTAGGATTACTATCATTTTCTTCAGCACAGCTGCATTAACAGCATGACACAGAGTGAAATTAATTTATCCTTCTCATTTAAAGCCTCAGTGGTTGAGGGAGTAAATGCACACGAGGGTTACCAACCCTCCAGGATTGGCCTGGTGTCTCCAGCAATTGCAGATTAATCTCCAGGGCACTGCTGTGAGAAAACCAGCAAGAATTCAATGGGGAGTTAATGAAAAAAATTCATTTTCTTTGAGCATTAGAAAAATATTGGGCAAAAAGGCCATTGACTGACAGTCAAGAATCCAATTGGACAATAAAGTGACTTTACATTTTCCAATTAGCCGCTAGAATGCGGGTTGCCGCAGGGATGGACGTGTCGAGTGGCCAATGGTGGAGAGTGCGGGACTGAGTGACTGGAGGCAGCAGTGATGAATCCTCCAGAAATACATTAACCAGAGTTGGCATCCCAACGCACTGTTACTGAGTTACACTGGCTAGGAAAGCGTCAGCTCTGATCTCTGGTCCGTGTAAAAGTTAAGACGTTTGGAGCAGCACAGTGGTTAGCACCGCAGCCTCACAGCTCCAGCAACCTGGGTTCGGTTCTGGGTACTGTCTGTACAGAGTTGCAAGTTCTCCCTGTGACCACGTGGGTTTCTGCCGGGTGCTCCGGTTTCCTCCCACAGCCAAAGACTTGCAGGTTGATAGGTAAATTGGCCATTGTAAATTTCCCCTAGTGTAGGTAGGTGGTAGGAGAATGGTGGGGATGTAGTAGGGAATATGGGATTAATGTAGGATTAGTATAAATGGGTGATTGCTGGTCAGCACAGACTCTGGGCCGAAAGGCCTGTTCAGTGCTGTATCTCTCTATGACTCTATCTGAGCCAAGGAAGCAGTGGCAAGATTGTTTGCCTGGAACAAAAACTAAAGCTACCATCTTTGCTCCTGACTGCTGCCCAACAACCGCTGGACTGGGTAGTTTCAGCTTCAAAATTGAATTGCAGTGAAATTAAACTAATTGTCATTTTCTCCCACACAAACTAACGTTTGAAAAGAACTTGGCACATACCCAAAGACGTGAGGGAATGCTGCATTGTCTTCCTGTTGCTGCAGTTCTTTAGCAAGCTCTTCACTCATTACATCAGAAAGGGAGCAGGGGATTACTGTGGAAGGTGGTGATCCCCAAGGACACTGTAAACAAGATCAGTGGCATCAAAGCATCTTGGAGACTGAATCTCAATCAACAATCAATAGTGTTCATGGGGAAATCTGCTCACTCCTTCTCAGGACATTCATTCTGATCCACAGCTCAGTTAATGTACTTGTGTCAGTGCAGGCTCGAAGGGCCGAGTGGCCTACTCCTGCTCCTAATTCGTATGTTCGTAAGTACGTAATGCACCACACTGACCATTATAAATAGTACAAGCTGACTAACATCAAACAGTAAAAGGAACGTCCTTCACAAGAAAGATAATCAGGGTTTTCTGTGTTTTTTTTCTTCTCCCAGGAGATTATATGGTTGTGAGGGGGAGGGGGGGATTAGAGTGCTTAGTCACGAGGTGCAACAGGTTTTTTTCCTGATTGTCAATTTCCTGCGTTTGTAATCTTCTAAAACCAGTCGCTCCCCTAAAGAGCCACATTAATGTAGTGAATGCAATGTTGCTGATCCGAAGAGCAAAACTGAGCTGAGGATCCCTGCAAACACCTTAGGGCTGCTCCAGTGAGAGTGGGAGAGATCATGTAAAAGAAAGAGAGACACGCACATTTTAAAACGCTGGAAAGTAGAAAGGCAGTCTTTATGCACTGTGGGCCTGTGACTCCAGCCCACATCAACATGGCTGACTCTTAACTGCCCCATGAAGTGGCCCAGCAAGACATTCATTTGTATCGAACCTCAGGCAACACGGGCAGGAATAATTTTAGTAGTGGAATAGGTAAAACAACCAAATCATTAATGCAAAGAAGAGTATTAGCAACAGGATGCGGAGAACTTTTTTCCTCAGGTGACCTCAGTTTAAATGAACTCTAGTGTAACAGGATACATGGGATGAGGACTATTGCTGGTATGGAGGACAGAGACCAACTCAGACTGGTTGGGCCATCTGGCCTATTTTTGTGCTGTAATTTCCATGTAATTCTATGTCATCCTGTCTTTAGACACATCTATTGAGTGTTTTGGGAGAGCAGCTCCAAAATTAATTGCATATCGCCCATGTTAAGAAATGGTTTGTGGTTTTGCTTTCTGTTGCCTGAGTGAGGTACGGAGAATCTGGGCCTCGGGGGCATTTAGAGGGATTAGGCATTGCAAGAGTCAAATGACCCGAGCGTTTCAGTAGTACAACTGTTCCACAAACTTCATGGCTTTCAGACTCTCAGGATGACATACAAGTATCCTTATTGCAAAAACTGATTGGGAGACGAGAGAGAAAAAGTATGTGTGAAATTCAGAGCTCTTTACAGATTTATCTCTCGCTAAATACAACAAAACAAATTCTCTCTATTTTTTCAGCATTAAGCTTTGGCAGATTGCAGTTTAATATTCAGGATGCTAGTCTATAGCTTTATGACGTTAGCTTTATCTCATATCATACTTAGAGAAAGTATATTAAAATGTAGGTTTTATTAAGTTAGAACCTCTTGTTCTGAAGGTCCTGGATTGCATCATTAACTAGAAAAACAGAAAGCAAGTGCAATAAAAACTTGTGCTAAAAAAGATAAGCCCCCACCCAGGCCCGAGCACAAACTTGCTGTAACTATGACTGGATGACTTTTGCCACAGTTATGGTTTTTGGGGTACATCCTGCAATGTAGAAGGGCAGGAAGGACTCCAGGCAAGTGTTATTGGGCACGTAAGCAGAAGGAACAGGGAACGGGCCACAACTAATATTGAAAGATCATAACGGCAGCATTTTTCTTTGTAATCAAATACTGTAACGTATTAAGTGCTGAAATAAAATCATAAATGCAACCAAAATGGAGTCAGTTTCGAACCATTGAACGGTCGACAGAGACTTTAAATATATTGCAGCAGTTTTGTTAAAAGGAGACAGACTTCTGCAGCTGCAAGAGTGTTACACAAGAACAGAGCTGAACAGTATACTCTCTCTCTCTCCTCCCCCCGCCCCCCAATCACGAGAATTATGAAGCATCAGCACACAGTGAGTCAGACCATTGAGTCACGAAGAAAATATTTACAGGACCGTGGGGAAAGAACAGGCAAGTAGGACTAATTAGATAGCTCCTTCAAAGAGCCAGCACAGGCACAACAAGCCGAATGGCATCTTTCTGTGCTATATGTTCCTATTTATCATGGTATTACTTTATGTTGTGACAACAAAAATATTGACATTTACAAGTGCAGGATCAAGTACATCAAGAGACCCAGGATAAACCACTAAGTATGCACTGGTAAATTTATATTGACAGTGGTACATTTTGTACTGTTCCAATGTTGTCACACAAACACCACTGACAGGCTCATCACAAGACCATTACTAATCAGAAAGCCCATTCAGTCCAAACAAACAGTTACCCTACAGTCTCCTGCATTACCATAGAAAAATTTCAGCATAGGAGGCAACCCTTCAGCCTGTCCCATCCGTGGCAACTGGAATAAAAACTAGCCGCCCAATCTAATCCCACCTTCCAGCACCTGGTCCGTAACCTTGCAGGTTACAGCACTTCAGGTGCATGTGCAGGTACCTTTTAAAATAATTGTGGGTTTCTGCCTCCACCACCGATCCTGGCAGTGAATTCCAGACACCCACCACCCTCTGGGTGAAAAAGTTTATCCTCATGTCCCCTCTAATCCTTCTACCAATCACCTTAAATCTGTGCCCCCTGGTAATTGACCTCTCCGCTATGGGAAACAGGTCCTTCTTGTCTACTCTATCTAGGCCCCTTATAATTTTGTACACCTCTCACTCCTCAGCCTCCTCTGTTCTAAAGAAAACAATCCTAGCCAATCTAATCTTTCCTCATAGCTGCAACTTTCAAGCGCTGGCAACATTTTTGTAAATCTACATAGGAACATATGAATTATGAGGAATAGGCCATCGTAACACTCATCCTAACAGTTTTATAGAAATGGGTTCAAGATTTATGCCTTCACTACTCCAAGTTCATTCCATGTTGATCGAGGAATTTCCTTTCATCAGTCCTATATTTGCCCTTTATTAGCTTGACCCACACTCCCCTTGCCCAATTCTTGCAATTTAATATAAAATAATGCAGATTTCCCTTTTCCACGCCCTTAAGCATCCTCGTACAACTCTAAAAGAACATCTGTTGGGTGCATTTGTTCCACGCCCGAAGCCCAAGTTCCTCCCCTCTTCCCTCATAGCTTAAGTCAACCTGAGGGATCAACACGGCCCTCTGTGCACTACCCTTCAGCACCTGTGTCTTCCTTCCAGCTTCCCAACCAGAAATGAACAGAGTCTGGCCACAGCACTGTACAGTTTGAACACTACCCTCTAACAACTTGCATTTACATAGTGCCTTTAACATGATAAAACACTCCAAGGCCTTTCAGAGGAAGCACTAGTAGACAAAAACAGACATCGAGTTAGGGAAGACATTAGGACAGCTGACCATAAGCTTGCTTTTAAGAAGAGTCTTAAAGGGAAAGAGGAGATGATGTTTCGAAAGAGTGTTCCAGAACTTGGGGCCTAGTTGATTGAAAGCAAGGCTGCCAATACGCGAGTGAAAAAAGTGGGGAATGCACAAGAGGTCAAAGTTGGAGGGGCACTGAGATTTGAGGGTTGTAGGAGGTTGCAGAGATAGGGAGGGGCAAGGCCATGGAGGAATTTGAAAACAAGAATGAAAATTGAGGCGTTGTCAAACCGGGAACTAGTGTAGGTCAGTGAGCACAGGGACGATGGGTGACTACTGCTTGGTGCGAGTTAGGATACGGGCTGCAGAGTTTTGAATGATCTCAAGTCTATGGAGGGTTCTATTGGCAACAGAGTTCAACATGGTACTAGCTTGGCTTGCTGCTCGTGGCTTATCCTGGGTCTCTGGATGTTTGTCATTGAATCCAGTAAGACTCCATTCAACTTAATCTGTAACTATTTCAACACAAGATCACAAATGAAATGCACCTGGTAATTTACACCAATTGGGTTGAAATCATTAGCATAAAGCTCAATATTTTTGAAATCTCAATTAGACAAACCCCAAGAAATATAACACCTGGAATGAACTGGGAAACCATCCCTTTCAGGACCAGGCATTACATCACAACCACCTTCAATGTTTTACCATTGAGCAAAGCGAGTTAGAAGTTCAAAGGCTCAAACCCCACCCCAGGACTCGAGCACATAATCTCAGCCAAAACTTCAGGATAACACCCATTATAGAACAATACAGCGCAAAAGGAGGCCATTCAGCTCATCATGCCTGTGTATCTTTCAGACTATACTGTAAATAATAGGTGCTGTCTGCCTGTTTGGGTGAATGTGAAAGTACAGCTTGAACAAGAGCAGGGGAATTCTCCCCCACCATGCCAGCCAGAATATAATCACTCGTCCAATATGAAACACCAGCTGATCATTTATCTCAGTGCCATCTTAATGAACTTGCTGCCATACTTCCTACAGAACAGTTGAGACTGCTCTTCAAATCTAATGCATTGGCTGTGAAACACTGCAACATCCTGAGAACATGAAAAGTGCTTTTTAAATGCCAATTCTTCCTTTAACTTCACTCAGCTCATCTTTCCCTTAGTGAATAGATCTCCACACCCCAACCCTACCACCTCCTGTATCCATCCCTGCAAAAAATCTATCCCCCCTATTCACTTACAACTGCACTTTCAACATCCAACTATCCAGCCTTTGGCCCTCCATTCACCACAACCATTTTTGCAACTACTGATTTGCTCAACCGCACCCTCACCTCCACCTTTGATGCCGTAGTCCCCAGTAAAACCATTACACTCCATCACCTTGGCTGTTCCCCCCGGTACGACGCTCACCTCCGTTCCCTTAAATCCAAGGGACGCAGACTTGAAAGGACGCGGTGGGACTGGTTTAACCATCCACCACATAAAACATGGTCCTGCTCTCACATGCAGACTGCATCCTGGAATGTAAAAATAACCACTGCCTTCTTTGCTGCAAACTGTCTCCTTAACCCCCTCTTCTGTCCCCTCCAACAAGTGTGAGGACTTCACAGATTTCTTTGCCACTAAAGACAGAGACCATCTGATCAGCTGTCTCTGCTCCTTTCCACTAGCCCATCAGGCCAAACTTGCTCTAAAATTACCCCTTGCCTTATCCCTGAACTGGCATCTTCCTCTAATTTCTCCCCAACTTCCCCTCATGCTCTCTCCAAGCTCATCTTGTCCATGGGAGCCACCTCCTGGTCCCACTAAACTGACCACCCAGCCTCGCCTCCTGCTCCCCATGTTAGCCGACATTGTGAACAATTCTCTCTCCCCTTCAACTCTCTCACCCCCTTCCTCAAAACCCCTTGTCCCTCCCCCCCTCGGCCCATCTCCAGCCTCCCTTCCCTCTCTCAACGTGCTGCCACTTCTCTACCTTGTTACTCCAGGGCTGCTCTCCGGCGGCCGGGCCTGGCAGCGGCACCACCTGCTCCATCCTGTCCGCTCGGCGGCTCCAACTCCCGGTAAACAGACAAGACAGATCCGGGGAGCGGCTCAGCCTGACCTGACCTGACCCGACCCGGCCCGGCGCTCCGATGGTCAACTCCCGCCGGGGACTGAGACTGGCCGATACCCGGGGCTGGGGACGGGGCGATAACCGGGGCCTAGGACTGAAGACTGGGGCCGGGCCGATGCCCAGAGGAAGAGAAGCCGCTCTCGCTGAAAATGGCGGCCTCCGAGCACCGGGGCCGGAAGCGAAAACCCAGGCCGGGTGAAAGGTCAAGCGGCCCCCGCGCTGCGCATAGAGGACTTTCCCATGACGTCAGAGGGCGGGGCGAGACCTCCGCCATATTGTTTATGACAGTCAGAAAACCCCCACCCCTCCCCAGTCTGCCAGAGTGGAAGCAATATGGGTTTTGAGTTGGAACCCCACTGTCAGGGTCAAATGGGGATCAGAAGCCCACACTCTGGGGAACAATCACTCAGAGGTCATTTTCCCCGAATTAGTCAAGTAGTGGCCAGAGCGCGGGCTGACCATCCAATTAAGTATGGTGGTGGGACTCTCAAAGCTGAAGGGGCAATATAAGGCTCTCTGGCAGCTTGCAGTTCAAGTGAGAGAGAGAGAGATGGTGCCTCAAGGTGGAGCGCCCTTTCTCCAACTTCTTTAACGTTTAAATTAAAAATTGGAGTCAGCAACTGTGCCAGCATTGTGGAGGGGGAACCCTTTCACAGGGCCAGCTACAGCTGAAGCCATGCAAACTGACTGGGCCTCAAAGCCTGCCTAGAACACTGGTAAAACACTGGACCCTCGGTCTGCCACTAGGAGGCTGTCATCAGGCAGTTAGCCTACCCCCAACACATCAGGGAGCCTGGAGGAAGACTGGAATATTCCAGTCTGCCTTTGACAATAGGCCTTAATAGGATTTTAATTCTCCTTAATTGATTACCCTGCCTGCCCCATGCTGCCTTGGGGAAAATGGCCTGGATGGGGCACAGTGCTGGCAAACCAGCACGCCGACTGGCTGGGCAAATCTTTCTCTCACCTGCCTCTGTACTTGCCCACATCTGGGGGCAAAAGTCCTGCCCAAAGAGAGAAACAAAGAGAGAGAGAGAAAGGAAGATTAAAATAAGAAAGAAAGAGAGAGAGAGAAATAAAGTAAGAAACAACATGCATTTACATATTACTAAAAACAAAAAATGCTGGAAATACTCAGCAGGTCATCAGCGTCTGTAGAGAAACAGAGTTAATGTTTCTGGTCAACAGATTACTTAACTCAGGGAGTTCTGAAGAAAGGTCACTGACCTGAAATGTTAACTCTGCTTCTCTCTCCACAGATGCTGCCAGACCTGCTGAGTTTTTCCAGCACTTTCTGTTTTCATTTCAGATTTCCAGCATCCACAGTATTTTGCTTTTATTTTACTTAACTTAGGGAATTTGTTGAGTTAGGGAATTCAGTGCAGTGAGGAAAGAGGTGCTGTTTTGGTCTTTTACAAAACAAAGAGCAGTCCAAGTGAGGGAGTGGGAGATAGCGAGGCCTGAGAGCTGATGTCTTAGAAGCATTAATTAGATGAGCAGGGAAGTGCTTATCTATATTACAGAAAGTCTCACTGGCAGCAATGGGGCAGCAGACCTGGGTGGAGACTAAGCGCAGCGACCGAAATCCCCCCAACAACAAAAGCAACATCTGCGTAACAGCTACAGTGACGTCCCAACCAGGGAAGGAGCCAATTGCTGGGTAGCTGGTAAGTTTTTCCAGATAATCGTCTAGAAAGTAAAGGGATAGCAGGGCACCCCAGTTCCATGGAATACTCACCACCACCTTCTTAAGGGCAATTAGGGTTGGGCAATAAATGCTGGCTTAGCTAGTGACACCCACATCCCGTGAAAGAACAAAACAGTCCTGTGCCATGTGAGAAATCCTGGATGCTTCTCAAAGCCTGGATGACCACATGTGCAGGAAGTGTCATCAGCTAGAGTAGCTCGAGCTCTGGGCTTCAGAGCTTGAATGGCGGCTGGAGTCACTACGCAGCATCTGTGAAGCTGAGAGCTTCATGGATAGCATCTTTCTGGAGGTGGTCATCCCACAGCTTAAAAATGTGCAGGCAGAGAGGAAATTGGTGACTGTCAGAAGGACAGGAGGACCAGGCAGGCAGGCAGGGCAGGGCATGAGTGCATCTTTTTCTCCAACTGGTATTCAGTTCTGAATACTGCTGAGAGTGATGGTTCTTCTGAGGAGTGCAGGCAAAGCCAAGTCCATGGCACCATGTGTGGCTCAGCTGCACAGGAGTGGAGGAAGAATAGTGCAAGAGCAGTAGTGGTAGGTGATTCGATAGTGGGAGAACAGATGGACGCTTCTGTGGCTGCAGACATGACTCCAGAATGATGTGCTGCCTCTCTATTTTCAGGGTCAAGGATATCATTGAGCGGCTGCAGGACATTCTGAGGGGGGAGGGTGAACAGTCAGAGGTCGTGGTCCATATCAGCACCAATGACATAGGCAGAATGAGGGATGGGGTCCTGCAGGCAGAGTTTAGGGAGCTGGGGGAGAGATTGAAAAGCAGGATCTCAAAGGTAGTAATCTCTGGATTACTCCCGCTACCAATGTTAGTGAGTACAGAAATAGGAAGATAGAGCTGATGAATGTGTGGCTGGAAAGATGCTGCAGGAGGGAAGGTTTTAGATTCCTGAGGCATTGGGAAGGTGGGAAATTCTGGGGGAGGTGGGGCATGTACAAGCCAGATGGGTTGAACCTCAACAGGGCCGGGACCAATATCCTCACAGGAAGTTTTGCTAGTGCTGTTGGGGAGGGTTTAAACAAGCTTGGCAGGGGGATGGGAACCTGAGAATAGATTCAGAGGGAGAGAAGTAAAGCTGGAAAAGGAAGACAGAAAATTAGTAAGTGTCTTTGGAAGTCAGAGGAAACAAAGGTTAGAAAATAGACAAAAAGGGAGTTTGGCAGTTCTAAATGATATATACTTCAATGCAAGAAGTGCAGGGAATAAGGCAGATGAGCTGAGAGCACAGATTGATATGTGGCTGTATGATATTATAGCTATTGCTGAGACACGGCTATAACAAGGGCAGAAATGGCAGCTCAACATTCACGGTTACAAAGTTTTCAGACGAGATAGAGAGGGGGATAAAAAAGGGGAGATCACAATATTGATTAAAGAAACAATTATAGCTGTGAGGAGGGATGATACGGTCAAAGGATCATCAAATGAGGTGATATAGGTTTAACTGAGCAACAAAAAATGGGCAATCACACTACTGGGAATGTACTGCAGACCCCAAAAAGAGGGAGATAGAAGAGCAAATATGTAAGCAATCCCACTTCTGACAATAAAAACAAGAAATGCTGGAACCACTCAGCAGGTCTGGCAGCATCTGTGAAAAGAGAAGCAGAGTTAACGTTTCAGGTCAGTGACCCTTCTTCGGAACTGACAAATATTAGAAAAGTCACAGGTTGTAAGCAAGTTAGGTGGGGGTGGGGCAAGAGATAACAAAGGAGACAGTGTAGATTGGACAAGGCCACATAGCTGACCAAAAGGTCATGGAGCAAAGACAAACAATATGTTAATAGTGTGTTGAAAGACAAAGCATTAGTACAGATTAGGTGTTAACGGACTGAATATTGAACAGCAGCAAGTGCAAACCTGAAAAAAAAACCCTCTGACAAGTTGTCTTTGGGTGGCACAGTGGCGCAGTGGTTAGCACCGCAGCCTCACAGCTCCAGTGACCCGGGTTCAGTTCTGGGTACTGCCTGTGCGGAGTTTGCAAGTTCTCCCTGTGACCGCGTGGGTTTCCGCCGGGTGCTCCGGTTTCCTCTCACAGTCAAAGACTTGCAGGTTGATAGGTAAATTGGCCATTGTAAATTGCCCCTAGTGTAGGTAGATGGTGGGGATGTGGTAGGGAATATGGGATTAATGTATAAATGGGTGGTTGTTGGCCAGCACAGACTCGGTGGGCTGAAGGGCCTGTTGCAGTGCTGTATGTCTAAATAAATAAAAAAGTGCAAAAACAATAGGGCAGTAATAATAGGGGATTTCAACTACGTGCATAGCTGGAGAGATGGTGCAGGAGGGAGGGCTTCAGATTTCTGGGGCATTGGGACTGGTTTTGGGGAAGGTGGGAAGTTGGACAAGCCGGAAGATCTGCAACTGAACAGGCCTGGGGCACATATCCTTGTGGGAAGGTTTGCTCATGCTGTTGGGGATGGTTTAAACTAGATTGGCAGGGGGATGGGAACCTGAGTGCAATCTTAGCTAGGATTTCAGGGCAGGGAACAGGAGGCAGAAAATTAGTGAGTGACTCTGAAAGACAGAGGAAGCAAAGGTTAAAAAGTGTGCAGCACAGGAATTTGGCAGTGTTAAAGGGTATTTATTTAAATGCAAGTATAGTAAATAAAGCCGATGAGCTGAGGGCACAGATAGACACATGATATCTTTGCAGAAACTTGGCTTAGGGAGGGGCAAGAATGGCAACTCAACATCCCTGGATATAGAGTTTTCAGGCAGGATAGAGAGGGAGATAAAAAAGGAGGGGGTGTAGCATTATTAGTTAAGGAATCAAGAACAGCTTTGAGGAGCGATGATATGCTAAATGAATCATCAAATGAGGCCATATGGGTGGAGCTGAGAAATAAAAAAGGGGCTGCCACACCACTAGGAATGTGCTATAGACCCCTAAATAGTGAAAGGGAGATAGAAGAGCAAATGTGTAGGCAAGTTTCTGAGTTCAAAAACTATAGGGCAATAATAGTTGGGGATTTCAACTACCCCAATATCAACTGGGATACGAACATTGTGAAGGGCACAGAGGACACAAAATTCTTGAACTAGGTTCAAGAGAACTTTTTCAGCCAACACGTTACAAGCCCACGAGAGGGGGCACAATTCTAGATTTAGTCTTCAGTAATGAAGCTGGACAAGTGCATGAAGTAACAATGAGTGACCATTTTGGAGATAGTGATCATAATACACTTAGTTTTAGCATAATCATGGAAAAGGACAAAGATAAAACAGGAGTTTTTTTATTCATTCACGGGATGTGGGCATCACTGGCTAGGCCAGCATTTATTGTCCATCCCTAATTTCCCTTGAGAAGGTGGTGGTGAGCTGCCTTCTTGAACCGTTGCAGTCCATGTAAGGGAGGTACACGCACAGTGCTGTTAGGAAGGGAGTTCCAGGATTTTGACCAAGCAACAATGAAGGAACAGCGATATAGTTCCAAGTCAGGATGGTGTGTGACCTGGAGGGGAACTTGCAGGTGGTGGTGTTCCCATGCATTTTCTGCCCTTGTCCTTCAAGTTGGTAGAGGTCGCGGGTTTGGAAGGTGCTGTCTAAGGAGCCTTGGTGTGTTGCTGCAGTGCATCTTGTAGATGGTACACACTGCTGCCACTGTGCATCGGTGGTGGAGGGAGTGAATGTTTGTGGATGCGGTGCCAATCAAGCGGGCTGCTTTGTCCTGGATGGTGTCGAGCTTCTTGAGGGTTGTTGGAGCTGCGCCTATCCAGGCAAGTGAAGAGTATTCCATCACACTCCTGACTTGTGCCTTGTAGATGGTGGACAGGCTTTGGGGAGTCAAGAGATAAGTTACTCGCCACAGGATTCCTAGCCTCTGCCCTGCTCTTGTAGCCACGGTATTTATATGGCTACTCCAGTTCAGTTTCTGGTCAATGGTACCCCCTAGGATGTTGATAGTGGGGGATTCAGCGATGGTAATGCCATAGAATGTCAAGGGGAGTTGGTTAGATTCTCTCTTGTTGGAGATGGTCATTGCCTGGCACTTGTGTGGCGCGAATGTTACTTGCCACTTATCAGCCCAAGCCTGGATATTGTCCAGGTCTTGCTGCATTTCTACACGGACTGCTTCAGTATCTGAGGGGCTGTGAATGGTGCTGAACATTGTGCAATCATCAGCGAACATCCCCACTTCTGACCTTATGATTGAAGGGAGGTCATTGATGAAGCAGCTGAAGATGGTTGGGCCTCGGACACTACCCTGAGGAACTCCTGCAGTGATGTCCTGGAGCTGAGATGATTGACCTCCAACAACCACAACCATCTTCTTTTGTGTTAGGTATGACTCCAAAGAGTGGAGAGTTTTCCCCCTGCTTCCCATTGACTTCAGTTTTGCTAGGGCTCCTTGATGCCATACTCGGTCAAATGCTGCTGTGATGTCAAGGACAGTCACTCTCACCTCACCTCTTGAGTTTGGCTCTTTTGTTCATGTTTGAACCAAGGCTGTAATGAGGTCAGGAGCTGAATGGCCCTGGTGGAACCCAAACTGAGCGTCAATGAGCAGGTTATTGCTAAGCAACTGCTGGTTGATAGCACTGTTGATGACTCCTTCCATCACTTTATTGATGATTGAGAGTAGACTGATGGGGCGGTAATTGGCCGGGTTGGACTTGTCCTGCTTTTTGTGTACAGGTGTAAAAGTTTAAAATTGGGGGAAGGCAAATTTTAAGAAACTGAGAGGTGACCTGGTGAAAGTTGACTGAATACAGCTACTTGAAGGAAAATCAGTGACAAACCAGTAGGAGGCATTCAAAAGCGAGATACTACAGGCACTGTGTAGGCATGTCCCCACAAAGATAAAGGGTGGCACTGCCAAATCTAGAGACCCCTGATTATCTAGAAGCTTACAGGGTAAGATAAAGCAGAAAAAGAAAGCTTATGATGATCTCAAAAATCTTAATACTTTAGAAAGCCACAGGAGTATAGAAAGTGCAGGGGTGAAGTAAAAAAGGAAATTAGAAAAGCAAAGAGAGGCCATGAAAAATTATTGGCAGGTAAAATCAAGGAAAACTCAAAGATGTTTTATCAATACATTAAGAGCAAGAGGATAACTAAGGAAAGGGTAGGACCTATCAGAGATGTACAAGGGAACTTATGCATGGATGCAGAAGATGTGGGCAGGGTTCTTACTGAGTTTTTTTTCTCTGTCTTCACAAAGGAGAGGAATGATGCAGACATTGTAATTAAAGAGGAGGAGTGTGAAATATTAGATACAATAAGCATAATGAGAGAGGAAACATTAGAGGGTCTGACATCCTTGAAAGTGAATAAATCACCAGGGCCGGATGGATTGCATCCCAGGTTGTTAAAGGTAGCCAGGGAGGAAATTGCAGATGCTCTGAGGATCATCTTCAAATCCTCACTAGATAGAGGAGAGGTACCAGACGATTGGAGGTCGACGAATGTTGTACCATAGTTTAAAAAGGGTGCGAGGGTGAGGCCAAATAATTATAGGCTGGTCAGTCTGACCTCAGTGTGGGTAAATTGTTAAAATGTATTCTGAGGGACTGGATAAACTGCCACTTAGAAAGGCATGGATTTGTTAAGGGAAGGTCATGTCTTACTAACTTAATTGAGTTTTTTGAGGAGTAACAGGAAGGATTGATGAGGGTAATGCAGTGGATGTGGTCTACATGGATTTTGGTAAGGCATTTGACAAGGACCCACATGGCAGACTGGTCAGTGAAATGAAAGCCCTTGGGATACAGGGGAATGTGGCTGGTTGGATCCAGAATTGGCTCAGTGACAGGAAACAAAGGGTAGTAGTCGACGGATGTTTTTGTGAATGGAAAGCTGTTTCCAGTGGCGTTCCACGGGGCTCAATGTTGGGTCCCTTTGCTGTTTGTGGTATATATTAATGATTTGGACTTAACTGTGGGAGGCATGATTGGGAAATTTGCTGATGATACAAAAATTGGCCGTGTAGTTGATAGTGAAGAGGATAGCTGTAAACTCCAGAAAGATATCAATGGTTTGATTGAGTGGGCGGGAAAGTGGCAAATGGAATTCAATCCAGATAAGTGTGAGGTAATGCATTTGGGGAGGGCAAATAAAGTGAGGGAATATAAAATAAACGGGAGGATATTGAGAGGGGTAGAAGAAGTGAGAGACCTTGGAGTGCATTTCCACAGGTCCCTGAAGGTGGTAGGACAGGTAGATAGAGTGGTGAAGAAGGCATATGGAATGCTTTCCTTTATTGGCCAAGGTATAGAATACAAAAGCAGAGATGTAATACTGGAACTGTATAAAACACAGGTTAGGCCACAGCTAGAATATTGTGTACAGTTCTGGTCACCACATTACAGAAAGGACATAATTGCTGTGGAGAGAGTACAGAGGAGATTTACAAGAATGTTGCCAGGGCTCGAAAGTTGCAGCTATGAGGAAAGAATAGGCTGGGGTTGTTTTCCTTAGAACAGAGGAGGCTGAGGGATCACTTATTAGAGGTGTACAAAATTATGAGGGGCCTAGATAGAGTAGACAGGAAGGACCTGTTTCCCTGAGAGGAGAGGTCAATTACCAGGGGGCCCAGATTTCAGGTGATTGGTAGAAGGATTAGAGGAGACATGAGGAAAAACTTTTTCACCCAGAGGGTGGTGGGTGTCTGGAATTCACTGCCAGGAATAGTGGTGGAGACACAAACCCTCAATTCTTTTAAAAGGTACCTGGACATGTACCTGGAGTGCTGTAACCTGCAAGGCTATGGACCAGGTGCTGGAAGGTGGGATTAGATTCTGCGGCTAGTTTTCTTTTAGCCAGTACGGACACAATGGGCTGAATGGCCTCCTTCTGTGCCATAACTTTTCTATGGGTCTACCCTAATATTAACTAGGATAGAATTAGTGTGAAAGGCACAGAGAGCAGCATTCTTAAAATGCATTCAGGAGAACCTTTTTTAGCCAGTATGGTGCAAGCCAAACAAGAGAGGGGGCAGTTCTCGAGTTAGTTTTAGGGAATGAAGCTGGGCAGGTGGAAGGGGTTTTAGTTGGGGAGCACTTTGGTGGAAGTGATCATAATTCAGTTAGATTTAGGGTAGTTACAGAAAAGGACAGAAATAGACCAGGAATAAAAGTTTTCAATTGGAGAAAAGCTAATTGTATAAGCTGAGATGTGATTTAGCTAAAGTGGACTGGAAACAGTTACTTGAAGGTAAATCAGTGCCAGATCAGTGGGAGGCAGTGGAAGAGATAGTGAGGGTTCAGACAAGTATGATCCCTTAAAGAAAAAGGATGGACCAAATAATCCACAGCCCCCTGGATGTCAAGCTGCTTAAAGGAGAGAATAAAGAAAAAAAGGGAAGCTTATGACATAAGCTTCAGTTACATAGATAGATTGGAGAAGTTGGGACTGTTTTCCTTGGAAAAGAGAAGGTTGGGAGGAGATTTGATAGAGGTATTCAAAATAATGAGGGGTCTGGGCAGAGTAGATAGAGAGAAAGTATTCCCATTGGTGGAAGGATTGAGAACAAGAGGGCACAGATTTTGAGTAATTGGCAAAAGAAGGAATGGTGGCATGAGGAAAAACCTTTTCACGCAGTGAGTGTTTAGGATCTGGAATACACTGCCAGAGAGTGTGGTGCAGGCAGGTTCAATCAAGGCACTCAAAAGGGAATTAGACTGTTATCTGAAAAGGAAGAATTTGCAGGGCTACGGGGAGAAGGCGGGGGAGTGGCACTAGGTAAATTGCTCCGTCTGAGAGCCAGCACAGACACTTTGGGCCGAATGGCCTCCTTCTGTTGCTATGGTCAGGTGAGGAGAGGGGGTCTCAGGTTTTCCTTTCGCCCATTCTCTTGTTTGACCGCAACAGGGTTTATTCCTATTTTAAAGCAGTGGTTGTGCTTATCACCTCCGTGATTATTTGACCTTGTCCCTCTATCCTAATGGCAAAAGAACCAATCAGACAGGTTTTCTTGAGTTTAAACAAGAAAGACATAAGTTTATTACACTTAACACTCTAACCCGATTTAAAATACTAAAAATATGCCACACATTCACGTACACATTCACATGAGAGTCACACACACTCAAATAGATTACAGAGGGAAACAGATTTACTGGTTGGATCAAAGCCCGGAATAAATGGAATTTAAATACAGTCTGTAAGTCCAATAGTCCTCAGATGAAGTTGTAGTCTTGAAGTCTTCGCTGGGCCACGTGCACGGTGGTTGGCTTGCTTTGCTCAGGACTCCTGAAGACAGAGTGGGTAGTTGATTCTCTTCCCTGGTTGTTGGCTGTAGCAGTCTGTAGGCTTGGAGGGAGTGGGGCGGGTGGGGGGGAATTCCCAGTCAGAGCCAGATCTTCTCTTGATATTTTCTGGGGAGAGTGAGAGAGAGAGCCGCTTGCTTCATTGCTGTCTGGATAAATACGAGCGAGAAAGGAACAGATAAATACGGTGAGGTGAAGTAGGCTGAGAGGAGTCTCGTGTGGAGCATAAACACAGCATGGATCGAATGGCCTTTTTCTGTTCTGTAAATACTGTGTAATTCTAATAGCAAGTGCAACTTCATTAAAGCAGGCAGAAAGAATTCGATTCCATTCAAAGTTGATTATTGATGATCTTTGTAAGTTCACATACAGGGCAAGATTTTTTTGCCCATCTTAGTCAATGGGTGAAAATTCTACAGAGCATCATTCAACTATACGAACAGAGGCATGCATGTCTATTTGGGTGGAGTGAAAGGAGAATCAGTGAAATCTTACAGCTATGTGCTCTGATTAGACCCCGTCAGGAGTAACTGTGTTCAGTTCTGGGCCCCACACCCTCAGGAAGGATATATTGGCCTTGGAGGGGGTGCAGTGCAGATTCACCAGAATGATATTGGGGCTAAAAGGGTTAAATTATGAGGACAGGTTGCATAGACTAGGCTTGTATTCCATTGTGTATAGAAGATTAAGGGGTGTTTAAGGTGATTAAAGAATTTGATAGAGTACATATAAACTATTTCCTCTGGTGACAGAGTCCAGAACAAGGGGGAATAACCTTAAAATCAGAGTCAGTCCGTTCAGGGATGATATCAGGAAGCACCTCTTCACATAAAGGAGAGTGGAAATCGGGAACTGTCTTCCCCAAAAATCTGCTGGGGGTCAATTGAAAATGTCAAAACTGAGATTGATAGATTTAAGGGTTATGGAGTTAATACGAACATACGAATTAGGAGCAGACGTAGGCCATTCGGCCCCTCGAGCCTGCTCTGCCATTCAATAAGATCATGTCTGATCTGTGCATCTCGAATCCCACACTCCCATCTACCCCTGATAACATCTGATTCCCTTACTTAACAAGAATCTATCTACCTCCGCCTTAAAAATATTCAATGGCCCCGCCTCCACCACCTTCTGAGGCGGAGAGTTCCAAAGTCGCACAACCCTCTGAGAAAAAAATTTCTCCTCATCTCTGTCTTAAAAGGTGATCCCTAATTTTAAATCAGTGCCTCTTAGTTCTGGACTCACCCACAAGAGGAAACATCCTCTTCACATCCACCTTGTCAAGACCGTTCAGGATCTTATAAACTTCAATCAAGTCTCCTCTCACTCTTCTAAACTCCAGTGAAAACAAGCCCAGTCTGTCCAACCTTTCCTCATAAGACAACCCACTCATTCCAGGAAACAATCTAGTAAACCTCCACTGAACCAGACATTCACTTCTGCGGGAAATGTTGGTTTACAGCCTTATCATTGAAAGTGCTAATAAGGAAATAAGAATAATTTCTGTGATCAAATTGAGATTAAATTAACAAACTACTCATACAGAAACCGAAGTTCATGGGCCCTGGTTGAAAGTTGGATGCGATTAGTAACAGTTTTGGATAAACTTGTCTTCGAGGGATATGATGCTGGGAGCATGTTTCCCCTGGTCGGGGACTCCAGAACCAGGGGCCACAGTCTCAGAATAAGATTAAGATTGCAGCCAGTTAGGACTGGGATGAAGAGATCTTTTTCACTCAGGATTCAAATTCTCGCCCCCCCTTCTCCCCACCACCACCAGAGGGCTGTGGATACTCAGTCCTTGAGTATATTCAAGAGAGAAGGTACAAACCTTTGGATACTAGGGGAATTAAGGAATTTGGGGAAGTGCCAGAGGGTGGGGGCAGGTAGAAGATCAACCACGATCTTAAGATTCAGATCAGGCACAATCTCATTGAATGGTGAGAACTGGTTCGATGGGCTGATTGGCCTCCTTCTGCTCCTATGGCTCAGAATTTCTAAGAATAGCCAAGTCAATCTAACACACCTCCTAACACTGATTCAGAGTAAAACAAAGACCTAACCTACAAACCCTATTAGTTGCATGAACTGAAAAGAGGGGAAAAAAGGGGAGAAAAGCCATTTCATAAAGAAAGTTTTAAAAAAGGGTAATGAACAGGACAGCATTCTGCAGATCAGGGGCTGGAAATTCTGCAGCAACTAACTCACCTCCTGACTCCCCAAAGCCTGTCCACCATCTACAAGGCACAAGTCAGGAGTGTGATGGAATACTCTCCACTTGCCTGGATGGGTGCAGCTCCTACAACACTCAAGAAGCTCGACACCATCCAGGACAAAACAGCCCACGTGATGGCACCCCATCCACAAACATTCACTCCCTCCACCACCGACACACAGTGGCAGCAGTGTGTACCATCTACAAGATGCACTGCAGCAATGCACCAAGGCTGCTTAGACAGCACCTTCCAAACCTATGACTTCTACCAACTAGAAGGACAAGGGCCACGGATGCATGGGAACACCACCACCTGCAAGTTCCCCTCCAAGTCACACACCATCCTGACTTGGAACTATATCGCCGTTCCTTCACTGTCGCTGGGTCAAAATCCTGGAACTCCCTTCCTAACAGCACTGTGGGTGTACCTACCCCACAGGGACTGCAGCGGTTCAAGAAGGCAGCTCACCATCACCTTCTCAAGGGTATTGAAGGATGGGCAATAAATGCTGGCCTGGCCAGTGACACTCATATCTCAGGAATGAATAAAACGAAAAGCCCCCAATTCATCACTGGAAACACGAAACCAGTAGAGATTTGTTTTTTGACCTTGAACAGTTGAATCAATCCCTCTTAGGCAAACTTAGGCTGTGTCAGTAACTGATTGATAATGATTCCAGGAATATTAACTTCATGAACAAATATGACAAAGAACGCAGATTTCTGCAATGGTGTTGGAAGTTATAAATGGCTCATTTCAAACATTTTTGCATCGTGGAAGCAGACCTCATTAGTAAGTATTTGGGACTTTAATTTGTACTGTCATATGGAATATCTTAACCAAATTTGCTCGTAAATACGGGGATGTAGATTATGTTGGACTCGATTTGCTTATTTTGTTCATTCCATTTGAACAAATATCCAATACTTCATGTATGATACATGAGAAAGAAAGACTTGCATTTATATAGTGCCTTTCACATCCTCCGGCAGTCCCAAAAGCAGATTACAGCCAATGAAGTACTTTTAAAGTATAGATACTGTTGTCATAGAGTCATTTATGACACAGAAGAAGGCCATTCGGCCCATCGGGTCCATGCTGGCTCTCCACGGAGCTGTAGGAAATTAGACCAATTTGTGCACAGCAAGATCCCACAAATGGTAATGTGATATTTTTTATTAAAAACAGAAAGTGCTGGAAATACTCAGCAGGTCAGGCAGCATCTGTGGAGAGGGAAGCAGAGTTAATGTTTCAGGTCTGTAACCTTTCATCAAAACTGGCAAAGGTTAAGCAAGTGAAGGGGGTGGGGTGTGGTTTGGTGAGGAAGAGAACAAAAGGAGAGGTGTGTGATAGGGCAGAGGGCAGGAGAGAATAAATAACAAAACTATCACGGGGCAAAGGCAAAGACCGTGTTAGTGCTTGTGGTGAAAGACAAAGCATTGGTACAGAGAGAGTGTTAATAGTTGAGAACAAAAGGGAAAGTGGGGTGGCCGATATTTTTAGTTTAGTTGATTGAGTTATAAATCCTGGTTTGGAAACTGTTCTTCAAAATAATGCTATAGGATTGTTTACTTCTACCTGAAAGGGCAGAGGGGACCTCGATTTAACACCTTATCTGAAAAATGGCGCCTCTGACAGTGCAGCACTTCCTCAGTACTGCATTGAATTGTCAGCCTAGATTTTTGCTCTCAAGTCTCTGGAGTGGGACGTAAACCTACAACCTTCTGACTCAGAGGCAAGTGTGCTACTCACTGTGCAAATGGTGACAATAAATTAGCATATACATATCTCCACCAGTAACTAGGTTCTGTATATTACCACGTGTTAACTAGGTTTACTAGTTACCAGTAACTAAGCTACTGATAATTTGAACAGATTCTCAAATGTTATAACAGAATTAGGAAAATCTTTGATTAAAACCCTGTTTAATTAATAGGAACATAGAGTACAAGAGCAATGAAGTTATGTTGAACTTGTATAAGACACTAGTTCGGCCTCAGCTGGAGTATTGTGTCCAGTTCTGGGCGCTGCACTTGAGGAAAGATGTGAGGGCATTGGAGAGAGTACAGAAAAGATTCAGGGGAATGGTTCCAGGGATGAGGAATTTCAGTTATGAAGATAGATTGGAGAAGTGAGGACTGTTTTCCTTGGAGAAGAGAAGGCTGAGAGGTGACTTGATAGAGGTATTCAAAATCATGAGGGGTCTGGACAGAGTAGATAGAGAGAAACTGTTCCCATTCGTGAAAGGATCGAGAACGAGAGGGCACAGATTTAAAGTATTTGGCAAGAGAAGCAAAAGTTACATGAGGAAAAACTTTTTCACGTAGCGAGTGGTTAAGATCTGGAATGCACTGCCTGAGAGTGCGGTGGAGGCAGATTCAATCGAGGCCTTCAAAAGGGAATTAGACAATTATCTTAAAAGGAAGAATGTGCAGGGTTACAGGGAGAAGGCAGGGGAGTGGCATTAGATGAATTGCTTATTGGGAGAGCTGGTGCAGACATGATGGGCCGAATGCTGTAATAATTCTGTGATTCTGAATTTTTAAAATCTCTCACTTTGAGTTTGAATTATTTTCTGCAAACTGTCCCTGCAGATTCGAATGAAACAAGCTTTCTGATTGTGTTCGGGATCAATGAGATTACTGTGCTTTTACAAAATGCAATTTTCATGTGTTTGATGCCTTATGTGCGTAGTGAGGGTGTAGGGTGAATGTAGAGAGGACGTAATGTGGATGTGTGTATGTAGTGTGTACATAGTGTGAACATAGTGTGTACATAATGGATAGTAGTGAGGATGTAGTGTACATAGTCTAATGGTGACCATGAAACCTTTGTCGATTGTTGTAAAAACCCATCTGGTTCACTAATGCCCTTTAGGGAAGGAAATCTGCTGTCCTTACCTGGTCTGGCCTACATGTGACTCAGACCCACAGCAATGTGGTTGACTCTTATAATGGCCTACCAGGGCAATTAGAGATGGGCAATAAATGCTGGCCTAGTCAATGACACCCATATCGCACGAATGAATAATGAAAAAACGTAGTGTGCACTTAGCGTGGATGTAGTGTACATAGTGTGGACGTAGTGAGTACATAATGTCTACATAGCATGGACATAATGAACTTGGTGTGTGTTCAGTGTGGACGTAATGTGTAGAAAGTTTGAGGACGTAGTGTGGTTGAAGTGAGGACGTAGTGTTGATGTAATGTGTACGCAGTGAGGACATAGTTGGATGTAGAGTGTGCGCAGTGTGGATGTAGTGAGGACGTAGTGTGTATATAGTGTGTACATAATGTCTATATAGTGTACGCATGGTGTGGACACAGTATGGACATGGTGTGTGCATAGTGAGGATGTAGTGTGTACATAGTGTTGACATAGTTGGATGTAATGTGTACATAATGTGGACGTAGTGAGGACAGAGTTTACTATCCTGGCATCCAATGCACTACTGAAAAAGCCTAAATTGACAGTAATGGGAGATTACACATTGAAGGAGCCATGCACTGGGAATAGAGCTAAAACATTGTAGCTCTGAGTTTCTGACCTACACTCCCAGGAGTGTGGTTTCCTGTTGGGAGCACCATACTGTAGAATTGTCTCTTTAGTGTAGCTAGTTAAAAGTTCAGGAGAATTTCATACCATCAAATTGCTGTATAAATGTGTGGTCAGTTAATGAGCAGGGCCAATCTCCCTGATGTCCTGGGGCCAATATTTATCCTTCAAACAACGTCACTGAAACAGATTATCTGGTCATTATCACATTGCTGTTTGTGGGAGCTTGCTTTGCACAAATTGGCTGCCACGTTTCCCACATTACAACAGCGACTCTTTGAAAGTATATCATTGGCTGTAAAGTGATGTTGGACTGCCTGAGGTTGTGAAAGGTGCTATAGAAATGCAAATGTTTGTTCTTGGTTTGTTTGAAGGGAATGAGAGCTGGAAGATTATTTTCATCAATGTTGTGATTTGCAACTATACAGCCACAAAGTCACTGAGGATGGCTGGAAACAAAAAACAAATTCCCACCATTTTTCCTGAAACCATTGCTGTTTGAAAGCTTTGTGTTCAATAACAATGCTTTATCTCTTATGTAGGCAGTCATGGGGATAATTGGACAGCTCCTGATCTTTCTCCTGGTGACAGGGCTCCTCTCTGCATGTCCTGACAAATGCTTTTGCAATTCAAAGATTGTCGACTGCCGCAGCATTGCTCTGCAGAATATTCCGCCCGGTGTCAACCCGGACACAGAGACATTATTCCTGGATAAAAACTCTCTGATTAGAATCCGTCACAATGCCTTTGAACATTTGGGAAATCTAAGTTATCTTGGTTTATCAAGTAATTGTCTCATCCTTCAAAACTACACATTTGAACTCCTGCTAAAACTGCAGGCTTTGGACCTGTCTGCAAACCACTTGTCAGAACTCCCGGAAGATCTATTTTTAAACCTTCCAAATCTCACCTGGTTAAACCTGGCCAACAACAAGTTAAAAAGATTTCCCCTAGTGAGGTCACTTGCTAAACTGACCTATCTGGATCTGTCTAACAATGAGTTCTCAGTGGTCCAAGAAACACTCAAACACTTGCCTCAGCTGGACACACTATTCCTTAATAATAACCAACTAGAATCCCTCCCAGCAACTGTTTTTGACCAATTATTTCTCCTTGACGTTCTTGACTTGTCAAACAATAAGCTAAAATCGCTGCCTCCCCACGTCTTCAAGAACCATCACAAGCTGACTGATTTGCGTCTTGACCACAACAGGTTAGAAAACCTCACTGCAACTTTATTTTCCCATCAGCATAATCTACAGTATCTGACAATCTCTGGAAATGCCATTGCTAATTTACCATCTCAGCTCTTTGGTAACTTGACAAAACTATCAAAACTCGACTTGTCCAACAATTCATTAACCCTTCTGCCGTACAATTTTCTTTCAAATCTGGAAGAGTTGAAAATGTTGAAACACTCTGAAAATTTCATCGACAAGTTGGTAGTTGACATATTCAAATATAACCCCAAACTTGTTTACCTGCATTTAGATAACAATCACCTCAATAGCATTCCTGTGTTTGAAGGTCTCTCACAGTTGGAAGAATTGACCCTTTCCTTTAACAGGCTGGTTGCATTTCCAAGAGGATTCGCTGACAATCTTGTAAAGCTGAAGTGCCTGCAAGTCACTGACAACCTCATCAGGCACTGGGACATTGAAGTGTTTCAAAACATTGCATCTGTGCTCTTAAAAAACAATCCAATCTGCTTGAGCAAGAGGAAAGAATCACCAGTACCATCCACAAACATGAATTGTAGGAAGCAGCAATGCTAACCAGTTCCGAAGAAGGGTCACTGACCCGAAACGTTAACTCTGCTTCTCTTTCCACAGATGCTGCCAGACCTGCTGAGTGATTCCAGCATTTCTTGTTTCTGATGCTAATCGGCTTGTCAGTTTGACAGAGTTCTCCTTTTAGTCCTATTTGGAAATGGTATCAGTGGAATTACAATTAGATGGAAGCAATGGGACTTGGCCATTTACAAACGCATGCCGTTATTTTAATAGATGCCATTATTTTCAGTGCATCAGGTCAGAGGCTAGGAATCCTGTGGCGTGTAACTCACCTCCTGACTCCCCAAAGTCTGTCCACCATCTACAAGGCACAAGTCAGGAGTGTGATGGAATACTCTTCACAACACTCAAGAAGCTCAACACCATCCAGGACAAAGCAGCCCGCTTGATTGACACCCCATCTACAGACATTCACTCCCTCCACCACCGACGCACAGTGGCAGCAGTGTGTACCATCTATAAGATGCACTGCAGCAACACACCAAGGCTCCTTAGACAGCACCTTCCAAACCCGCGACCTCTACCACCTCGAAGGACAAGGGCGGCAGATGCATGGGAACACCACCACCTGCAAGTTCCCCTCCAAGTCACACACCATCCTGACTTGGAACTATATCGCCGTTCCTTCACTGTCGCTGGGTCAAAATCCTGGAACTCCCTTCCTAACAGCACTGTGGGTATACCTACCCCACATGGACTGCAGCGGTTTCAGAAGGCAGCTCACCACCACCTTCTCAAGGGCAATTAGGGATGGACAATAAATGCTGGCCTAGCCAGCGACACCCACATCCCATGAATGAATAATAAAAAAATTATCGCCCACCACCTTTATTTCAAATTAGACAAGTAACGTGAACTGTGCAAATGCTGCATTGCAAGTGAGTACAATGAGAAGCATTGCCTATTTTCCCTGTGCATTTCCTTTACTCTGATGAAAACTGAAGAAAGACTTGCATTTATATAGCACCTCTCTCAACCTCAAGATATCCCAAAGTGCTTTACAGCCAATGAAGTACTTCTGAAGTGTTGTCACTGTTGTAATGTAGGAAAAATGGCAGACAATATGAACAGAGCAAGCTCCCACAAACAGGAATGTGATAATCTGTTTTAGTGATGTTAGGTGAGCAATAAATATTGGCCCAAGACACAGAATCCCCACTCTGTTCATCTATCTATGCTCTCCTATGATATCTTGCATTCTTCTCCAAAGTTTGCTGTAACTCCCGATTTGATATAATCAACAACCTTGATATAATTCCCCTTATGTCTCTATAAATGGAGAATATAAACATGCCAGCCCAGACCCCATCAATTCAAAACACATCCATTTACTTAAGTGCTTTGCATTTTGTTCCCATGTATCGATGTTGCTGCATTCCCTTTAGTAACACATGCCTTTGTTACGACCAAGGCGGGAGTAATGCACTGTTAATTCAGTCCCACTACTCCACAGGCCACAGCATATTAGTAAAGTTTCCCACGTACCAGAAATTTGCCAAATTTAACCCTTTATTTATCCCAGAATAAAGCACACCAAACCAAGTATCTTTAAACAACAACAAAATTAACTATTGATTAATAAACCAAGTTTTAAATGGTAATGAGATGAATCTATATGTATGAAGAGATTTTATAACTCTGTATTCTTCGTAACCCTCAAGCACACACACATACATTCCAAAACAAAACCGTTAACTGGGGAAAAACAGACATTGATCTTACAACAGTTTCTTAGGTATAATAAAATAACTGGGTTGTAACATCTGGTAGGATATTTCTGGATCGGCGAGGTGTCCCAGAGTCGAATAGTCAGATGCCACTTGATGTCTTTCCAGGTGAGTTCGATAAACAGTCTTTGATGGACAGGTGTTCAAGGCAATTCATCTGCAGCAGGCATCATACAGATCTTTCAGCAAAAAGTGTAACAACAGGTCTACTTAAATTTTAAAGTAGCAGTCTAACAGCAGAAACTTTCTTGAGATTTCAGGATCTTCCAAAAATACACAAAAGCCAACAGGGCTCACTCTTGAGACTGGAGGCAACAGCAAACTGTCACTCCCGAAGCACAAGGCTTCCTTTCTCTAAAGCAGTGTTCCTCCACAGAGTGTAGCAACCCCTCTTCCCCTGGGCCTTTTCTCTCTCTTTGGGCAAGTCAAAACCACACCTTAAATGTAACACTTCTTTCCATGAAATGCAAAGCTTATTTTTCAGAGAGAATAGGTATTTTTCTCTAGTCTAACAGCAAATAACAGCTCTGAGCCACCTCATTCCTCTCTTGTCTGTTTCACTCTGTAGAACTGACTAAAGCCTTCAAGAACATCCAAGTCACAAGACAGTCGTAAAATCTCCCGGTTGCTTGGATACGAGTTTTATAGCATGCATACCTCAAACATCAAATCATCATTCAGTTCACAGAAAGTCCTTTTTTCTCAGTCTTAAAGGCACATTGACCTCTTCGTTTTAAAAAAAAAAATCTTATGACACCTTATTTATGTAAGAAATATTGTTTCAGGCAGCTGATCAACTGCTAAGGAAAATACAGCTTAGTTTATTGTAGAAATAAGAAGAAAATCTACAAATGTCATCAATCTGAAATTCCAACAGAAACTCTCGAGTTCTAATGAACAGTCTACTCCCAAAACATTAAAGCAACTTTTCTCAGTTGCTGAGTGACCCGCCATGTGTTGCGGTATGATGTGGTTTCATTGTTATTTTCCCAGGAGCGAAGAAAGTTGATGGTGGGGCCCATAATCATGTAAAATGCTGAGAGATAGAAATTATGCAAAAGTAGGCAGGGGATATAACCTACTATCAATGTTATTTTTGCTGAAGCATTCCGTGTAGAAATGCAGCAAGACCTGGACAATATCCAGGCTTGGGCTGATAAGTGGCAAGTAACATTCACGCCACACAAGTGCCAGGCAATGACCATCTCCAACATGAGAGAATCTAACCATCTCCCCTTGATATTCAACAGCATTACCATCGCTGAATCCCCCACTATCAACATCCTAGGGTTACCGTTGACCAGAAACTGAACTGGAGTAGCCATATAAATACCGTGGCTACAAGAGCAGGTCAGAGGCTAGGAATCCTGAGGCGAGTAACTCACCTCCTGACTCCCCAAAGCCTGTCCACCATCTACAAGGCACAAATCAGGAGTGTGATGGAATACTCTCCACTTGCCTGGATGGATGCAGCTCCAACAACACTCAAGAAGCTCAACACCATCCAGGACAAAGCAGCCTGCTTGATTGGCACCCCATCTACAAACATTCCCTCCCTCCACCACCGACGCACAGTGGCAGCAGTGTGTACCATCTACAAGATGCACTGCAGCAATGCACCAAGACTCCTTAGACAGCACCTTCCAAACCCGCGACCTCTACCAACTAGAAGGACAAGGGCAGCAAATACATGGGAACACCACCACCTGCAAGTTACCCTCCAAGTCACACACCATCCTGATTTGGAACTATATCACCGTTCCTTCACTGTCACTGGGTCAAAATCCTGGAACTCCCTTCCACACAGCACTGTGGGTATACCTACCCCAAATGGACTGCAGCGGTTCAAGAAGGCAGCTCACCACCACCTTCTCAAGGGCAATTAGGGATGGGCAATAAATGTTGGCCTGGCCAGCGTCGCCCACATCCCATGAATGAATAAAAAATTCTCTACCCCAGAGATCTGTGGAAGTTCAATCATTGAGCATGTTCATGACAGAAATCGATAGGTATCTCGAGACTAACAGTTTGGAGATAGTGGGGGAAAATGGCATTGAGGTAGATGATCAGCCATGATCTGTTTGAATAGCGGAGTCGGCTCGATGGGCCGAATGGCCTATTTCTGTACCTATTTCTATGTTCCTATGTCCCTCTGTTTCCATATGTCAGAAATGAAGAAATTCTGTTAACCTATTCCATGATACAATACAAATTAAAGTCACTAATACTCATTACAGATCAAAGTCATGTATGTAATGCCAGAATTTTGAAAATGATTTCTAACACTATTGCAGAAATCTATGTTCTTTGCCATATTTGCTCATGAGGTTAATATTCCTGCAATCATTGTGAATCAGTTATTGACACAGCCTGTTTGCCTAAGAGGGATGGATGAAGAAGGTGAAAAATCAAATCCCTGTTGATTTGGTGCTTGTAGTGATGAATTGTGGTCTGTGGAATGCTGACCTCTTCATTACTTGCTTAAAAGCATTTCTTTATCAATTGGCTCTTCTCTTTTTCCCCCTCTGTTTTCAGTTCATGTAACTATCTGGGTTAACAGGGTAGGCAGACAACTTAGTCCAGGGGCTTTGTTAATGTCGCTCTGAATCAGTGTTGGGAGGTATGCTGAAATTACATGGCAACTCTTCGAAACTCTGGAATGTAGTCGGAGGTTTTTCAGCTCCTTGAGCCTGTTCTCACTGTTCAATGAGATCATGGCTCAGCTGTATCTCAACTCTATTTACCTGCCTTGTTTTCGTGATCCTTGAAAGTTTCAATTGACCCCCCAGCCTCAACAGGTTTTTGTAGGAGTAAGTTTCAGATTTTCATTACTTGGTGTGAAGACGTGCTTCCTGACATCACCCCTGAACAGCCTGGTTTTCATTTTAAGGTTATGCCCTCTTGTTCTAGACTCCCCCTCACCAGAGGAAGTCTCTATCTACCATATCAACTCCTTTAATTATCTTCAACTTCTCAATTAGATCACCCTTAATCTTCAACACTTGAGGGAATACAAGTCGAGTCTTTGCAACACATCCTCATAATTTAACCTTTTTAGCCCTGCCATCATTCTGATGAATCTGCACTGCACCCCTCCAAAGTGAATATATCCTCCCTGACGGGCAGTGCGCAGAACTGAACATGTTTCTCCGGTCTAATCAGAGCTTTTTACAACATAGAAATTTTGTGGCACAGAAGGGGCCATTCGGCCCATCATGTCTGTGCCTGCACAAATTAGCGATCCAGCCCAATCCCACATTCCAGCACTTGGTCCGTAGCCCTGCAGGTTACAGCACTTCAAGTGCATATCCAAGTACCTTTTAAATGTAATGAGGGTTTCTGCCTCTCCCACCCTTTCAGGCAGTGAGTTCCGGATCCCCACCATCCTCTGGATGAAAACAACTCCCCTCTAATCCTCCCACCAGTTACTTTTGTTACAACTGAGGTGGGAGGAGTGCATTGTTTATTCTAGTCCCACTTTTCCACAGGTCACAACATATATTTTAATTTTTTCCACTCACCGATATGGTCAATTATATACTCTAATTTTCCCCAGAATAAAACACACCAACCGGTTTCTTAAATAAACAACAAAATTTAGTTTATTATAAAGCAAGTCTTAACCAATAATGAAGTAAAACATACACACAAATTGAAATATTGCAGTTCCTTATTTATCCTAACCCTCACACGCACGCACGCACGTTAACCAGGAGAATAAAAGGGATTTTTGTTTATAGCTGTTACAAAGAAAACAGAAGGAAAAAAAACACATAGGCTGAAAAGAAGGTGGGAAAAGATGTCCCTTGTTTTGGTTTGGCATTCCAAATGCGTGCAGGCGGCTGTCACTATGATCTTTCAAGAACAGTTCTTTCCAGGCGATGTTGAAGATCAGTTTGGGTAGGCTTTCCAAAAGATGCAGCTACAGAGGCTCCAAATAGGTCTTACAGCAGGAATGCAGCAACAATGTTCCAGTTCCCACATATTTGATGTGCGAGGTTTCTTCAAATTTGCAGAATTTCTTCAAATACAGGAGGAAATAGGAATCTGAAACACTGGATGCAGGATTTGTCTTGGAGAGAGAGAGCTGAGTTGTTCTTCTTCTGGCAGGCAAAAACCAACTGTTTGTTGTAACAGTTCAAACTGAAACTAAAAACAGTTCAGAAGTCAAGCCTCCTGACATCTATAAATATTGACCTGTCACTTCTTAGTAAACATCTCCCCAAGTCAAAAACAACCCCTGCTGGGTGATTATCCACAGACAGGTGCCTTTCAGTAAGACTTGTTTACTAGCCAAATCCAGGAACCTTCTGGTGACTTCTTTTAAAAACCCCCAGAAAGTTCAGCAGTCTCTTCAAGATTCTGGATGAATCAGTGTCCATGATTCAACTATATGTTTGTAAAACATATTTTACAAAAGAAATAGAAGCAATCACATAACATTTTCAATATTGACCTCTCTGTTATTGGAAATAGGTCCTTCTAGCGACTCTATCTCGGCTCCTCATAATTTTATACTCTTCAATTAAATCTCCCCTCAACCTTCTCTGTTCCAAATAAAACAAGCCCCGCCAATCCAAAAGCAAAATACTGCAGATGCTGGAAATCTAAAATGAAAACAGAAGATCAGGCAGCATTTGTGGAGAGAGAAACAGAGTTAAAATTTCAGGTCTGTGACCTTTTCCCAGTTCTGATAAAAAAAAAACAAGCACTAGGCTCTATTTTTAGAGTGATAGAATTGAAAAATAGGAATGTTTTGCTAAACCTGTATCGAACCTTGGTTAGATCGCACTTGGAGTACTGCGTGAAGTTCTGGTCACCATATTATAGAAAGGATATAGAGGCACTGGAGAGGGCGAAGAGATGATTTACAAGTGTTATGGAGAGGTGGGAAATGATAGGGATGGCTTCCCTTTATTCACCTCTCAAATGACTAAGACAGCTTCTTTTTAAAAAGTATTTTAACACCTGAGCATTTTAATGGTCAACAAACAGACAAATGACAGGTTTTCTCACATGTTTAAAAGATAAATATTTATTATGCAACACATGAAAATATATGCAACTTCACCCACTCTCACACACATGCAGATACACACACACAAGAACAGATAGAGATTAAAAGATAACGTGTTTAGGTCTGATATTTTTAAAGAGTTTGCTATAAAACATGCCTTTCCCCTGGGGTAAAGACGTGAAGTGGCGCAGGCCTGATTTTCTTTTTTTTTTCCTGGTTCACTGAAGAAAAAAACTTGGATAGTTCAGGAGGATGGATGCGATGTCGCTGACTTCTCTTATATCTCAGTCACAGTTCAACGTCGGAAGCCTGGTTCGATTGGTCAGGTAGGGAGTTCAAGGCCAACTCCAGTCTCTGCCTACATGTCGTTTAAAGAAGGTGCTCTTAGGCAGGGTCCTTCCTCTTCACTGGGAGAGAATGGAATTTTTACTTCTGAACTAATCACTGAAATAAAGCCAACACTGAATCAACTTGGATTGTTTCACATGATAGCACGCATCACATGCATTCCCCAGGGTCACTGTCGCTAGACCTTCCAAAGTTTACTGGTGGTAAGCTGTTTATTTAAATTCTTGACAGAATGTCCACAATGACGTCATTTTTCGCAGCTATGTGCGTGATTTTTAAGTTAAACGTCTGGAGGAGTAAACTCCATCTGAACAGCCTGGCACTGTTAACTTTGAATTTCACTAGGAAAGTTAGTATGGTTGTGGTCAGTGTATATTAAAATTTCCTTGTGTACGTTATTAACATGGACCACGAAATGTTGAAGGGCTAACAGAAGTCCCAAATCCTCCTTTTCTATGGTGGAACATTTCCACTGATGTCTATTTAAAGTTTTGGAAAAATAGCCAATTGGTCTCTCAATTTCCGAGTCACCTTCCTGGAATAAAACAGCTCCTAATCCCATATCGCACACGCCAATAGCCACCTTAAAGGATCTGTTAAAGTTTGGTGCTGCTAATATGGGTTCATTTGTTAGAATCACCTTCAATTTCTCAAAAGCCATCTGGCACAGTTCTGTCCATGCTATCTCAACATTTTTCGATGGTGCAGCTACGGTGATGAAATTAGGGACAAATTTTCTACAGACGCCGCACATCCCCAGGAGTCACATTATCTCTTTCTTGGTCTTGGGAACGTGGAAATCTAATCAGGGCTTGTACTTTTGCAGCTCTTGGCAACACCTGACCTTGGCCTGCAACATGTCCCAAGTAGGTCACTTTGGCGTTAGCAAATTCACTTTTAGTTAAATCTGCCATTATGTTAGCGTTTTGTAGACCTTTGAATAACGCCCTTAAATGGTTTAGGTGGTCTTACTAGGTGTCATTATAGATATAGAGGTCATCAAGGTTATTTATGCCAGTCACCAGTTCATTCATCAATCTTTGAAAGGTTGCTACGGCTTTCTTTAAACCGACTTTGCATCAGAATAGACTATCTGATGTTACAAAAGCTGAGATTTCCTTAGCTTGGGTGGTCATTGGGACTTGCCAGTACCCTTTTAATTAATCAATTTTACTCATGGAAGCAGAGTTTTCTATTGGTCAACACAGTCTTCAATGCGAGGAATTGGGTACGAATTTAGGCCATTGCATTAATTTTTTTATAGTCAATGCAGTCTCTTAGATCTGTCCAGCTTAGAAACTGATACAGTAGGAGAACTCCAGCTGCTTTGACTAGGCTCAATTAGGTAATTGTTTAGCATGCATTGGATCTGCTCTTGGACTTGAGCTAATTTATTGGGGCTCAGTTGAGTTTAATTAGTTGGGTCTCCCCACGATCCACATCATGAATGGCAAAGAGGTGCGACGCGGTTTGTCCCTGCACATTTCCCCAAACTCTCTTAGCAGGGTTGCTAGCCTTTTTCTCTGCTTGTCCATTAGATATTTAAACACTGTGTCCAGCCTCCCTAAGATTTCTGTGTTAGTTGTCATGCAGGCCCCCACCTATCAAGAATGAGAGACATTAATTTTGCCACATGAACATTAAAACTTAAAATTGTTGCTGGGAAGAAAAGAGGGCCAGGCCCCTCACTGGAAAGACATTTTTTGCATACTAGCACACTGTTGGAACAAAGGAACCAGTCCCTGCTTCCCCAATACACAGAAGACGTGGTGAGACCAGTTTAGTCACATGACTATGTTCCGAAGAAGGGTCACTGACCCGAAACGTTAACTCTGCTTCTCTTTCCACAGATGCTGCCAGACCTGCTGAGTGAATCCAGCATTTCTTGTTTTTGTTTGTGTTAGTCACATGACTAACTGGCTGTTGGAGATTTTTGAATTTGAACTTGCCACAGAGTTTTAAAACTCAGAAAGTTGTTTGCTCCTGGACTGGAAAGGACCTCTCTCCTGTCTGCTCCCATCTCACTCTCACCAGCTTTGGAAATCATCGAAGACACATGAATCTCAAGAGAGAAAAGTCTCCTACAGTGAACAAGAATACTGAGCCCCAACCAAAAGCAAGAACTACCTACAAAAAGACTACCGTGAGCTTGAAGTACAGTAACAAGAAACTCTTCTGATATTGCCTCAAACCTCTCTATTTTTTCTTCTCTTTTCTGTCACTATTTGCATGTGCATATCATGGATTCATGCTAGTGTGGGGTGCGGCGTGTATCCTTAGGCATTAACCGAATTAGAGTTTAAGTTTAAATTTTAATAAATGTCACCTTTCTTCTTTAAACCTGAGAAAACCTGTTTGAGCTCATTTCTTTGCCTAATAATTGGAAAGCGGTAAACAAGGATTCACAAAGGGGGAGCTCAAAACACACTGTGTTTAAAAGGTAAAAATCCTGTTACAATAAGACCAGGTGAAGGCTGAAAGAGACCCCTGGACACCTTTCTCACCTGGTCATAACATAGTTAATTTCACAGTAGGGGGTGGGGGGGGGGGGGGGTTCAGTCAGAGAATTTTCCAGATTCTCTTCTTCCCTTAGTTCCTCTTCACTATTGTTTACGTCCTCAACTGTCCTCATACCTGGCACACATTCACAGGTTTGTCATTTCTAATTATAATACTTCTTTAGCATGTTTATGTTTTCTTTCTCAGGTCTGGGGCATTAGTCAAGTAATTGACCTCAATGATCTTTTTCCCCATGCAGTACGGGCCACTAAACCTGGCTCTCTGGTGTTTGCCCTGTAATGGTATCAGCATCAGGACCTGAGCCCTGGTTTAAATGTCCAAACCTCAGCATGTCTGTCTGCCTGCCTTTTCATGTTCTGCTGAGAGGCTTTAAGGTGTTCCTTAGTCACATCACATGATTTAAAAAGTCACCGTGAAAAGCTGATACACGAGGTTTCCTCCCTTTGATCGAGAAATTTTTCCTCGATCAGCTTAAGGGGGCCTCTTACCTCATGCCCATAGACCAGTTCAAACGGACTGAAGCCTGTCGGGTTGTTGGGTGACTCTCTAATGAAGAGCAGCAGAAAAGCTAAACCCTTGTCCCAGTCATGGGGGGTACTCACAGCAGTCGGCTCTGATCATGGTTTTCAGGGTTTGGTGATACCGTTCCAGAGACCCTTGTGGTATGCCGAGGATTTTAGCTGTTTGATGCTGAGGCCATTTATAACCTCCGGGACATAAAATTAGATGCTTGATCAGATTGGATCTCTTTAGACAGTCCGTAACAGGTGAAAAATTGGGTCAGCCCCTCGACTGTGGCTTTTGCTGTGATTTTTCTTAGGGGTTTGACCTCTGGGAATCAGGTGGCCATATCGATGATTGATAATAGATATTAAAAACCTGTCCTAGTTCTCGGTAAAGGTCCCACATAATCTACCAAATGCTGCGAAAGAGTTCTTTGAAAGCAGGGCTGGATATTAGTGGATTGGGCTGGATCGCAGACTGTGGTTTCCCAACATGGCAGGTGTGGCAGGTCCAATGGAATTTGACCGCAACTTTGCGGAGGTGAGGCCAATAAAAGTGTTGGTTTATCCAGGTCTCAGTCTTTCAGATACGCACGTGCCCAGCCATTGAGATTTCACAGGCAATCCTCAAGGTTTCCCTATGATATTTGGGGGGGGGAACTAAAATTTATTGAACCACTGTCCACTCCTCCATTGCAGGTCATCGAGGAGGTCTCCACTTTCTCATCACTACCCAGTTGTTTAAGTAATAGCATTCGGGAGCCCCTTCTGCCTCTGCCTCGGAATGGGCGGTGTGTGGCTATTTTAAACCTTTTTAAGTCGGGGGTCTGCTTGCTGAGCCTCCATCCACTCCTAAGTCCCCGAAAAAAGTTTCAGCCAGCCAGACCTCTGGGTCATCTGTCCGAATTACTGGCTCATCTCTCTCTAGCGAAGGTCACTACACAGTCAAGGTATATTCCAGCTGTAACAACTTCTTCCTGTAACTGTTCCATCTCCCTGGCCTTATTTGGCTTGTTGAGACTATCAGGGAGGCTATCACTCTACCCCCCCCCCCCCCACCCCCCCCCAGGTAAATCATTGCCCAACAGTAAATATACTCCAGCCACAGGCAGACTAGGGACAATCCCTACCGTAACCAGTCCAGAGACTAGATTGCACTGTAAGTGGACCCAATATAGGAGTACGGGCATGTACCCACCTTCAATGGCTTTAACCAGGACCTTCACAGTCACAGAGCTTTCTGGTGGGAAGGTCTTACCATTACCCAGCATTAGTGATTGAGTGGCCCCTGTTTCCCTGAGCAGGAAAATTGATTTGCTTTCCTCATTAGAGGGGTACGGGGACACCTTTCCCTCAAAGGCAAAATGCTGGTAACCCTCGGAGATTTTGTCTGTTTCTGCTGCACCTATGGCGGTATTCCTAGAGGGGTCAATCACCATAGTTAGGATCACGGACTTATCCTCCATGCCACCTGTTAGGACACCCTTTCCTGGACTGGCCTTATGAATCCCAACAAAACCCAATGGCATCCCTTTCAATTTCCAGCAGTCAGCTTTCCCATATCCTGCTTTACTATGGTGGGAACACGGGGTCTTCAGGAATCATTCCTACCCTCTGCACCTTCCTTCCTGACCTGCAGAGGCCCCCCACCCCCAGCCCCTGCCTCCACCCGGCATTTTCACTTCTCTGCTCCCTTTCACTATCACCCTATGGCCTATTGCTCTCCAACCTTCTCTCCTTCCTGAACCTCTGGGGATTATTGGGAAAGGGTTTCCCTGATGAAAGGGTCTGTGTGTGAGTTTGTAATCATCAGCCATTGCAACAGAATCCCTCACCTTTGAAACCCTTTGTTCTTCAATATGGGTCTTGATATCGTTATAATCTAGTAGGTTTTTTTTCGGGAAGAATGCAGTATGCCTTCAAGGCAGCAAGCTCTAAAGACTGAGTCAAAGAGTGCATTCTCATTGCCTTGAATACAGCCATTCGATGACTGCGATTCAAAGGATGCATTCTCGTTACCTTGGATACAGCCACTTGGACTGAGCAGCAAGAGATACATTTGTTACAATTTAATTTTGAACTGTCTTATAGTGCAAACAGCCTGTTCTAACAGAGAACACAGACAGACAGCTGTGTGTTAGCACCTGAAAGAAGAGCTCTCAGCACATTTCAACTGAAGGAAGAGAATTTAGTCTGTTTATTTATTATTATCTCTCAAAATGCTAAAAGAGTCAAGCCAAAACAGAGACTTTTGATAATTTAAACTGAAGGAAGGGAAGATAGACTATGACAATCTTTATCCCTCAAAAACTCTAAAGTCAAATTGATTCTATTGATTGTGTTTGCAAGTTGTTAATTGTTGATCTACTGCGGTCATCGCTGGAGAAGGAAAGCATCACTTACTGCTGAAATTAGACTATGGACTGTTCTACTGTTCAAGAACCTGTTCTCCCCCATCAGTTGGCTGTGAGGACTTCAAGCAACATGGACTGTAAATTTGCAAAGACTCTAATTTTTTCTATTTTAAATGTTGTTTATATCTTAGTAGTGTTTAAGAATTTAGTTTTTCTAATTAAACAGTTAATTTGTTGACATAAAGACACCTGGTTTGGTTAGCCTCATTTGGGGGTTAATAGATGGTATAATTTGGCTGGGTCTTTCTTTAATTTGGAAAGTTTAAAATGATATGTTCGGCGATCTGTGGAGGGATGGGATTGAATTAACAGTGCATTTCTCCCACCACTATCAGAATCGGAAATTTTGATAGGAGCGGTCGGTTGTAACAATATTAATTGGGATACTATTTTGAATTCCTCTAATAGAATCACCTCTTAAATTCTAATGCGAGGGATGTAGCTTCATTAAACTCATCCAGTGATCAAAAACCATGTGTTTAACTCGCTCAAATTCAATGAAGGTTTGGGCAGGCCTTTTCCGAGTCTTCCTGAATTTTTGTCTGTATGCCTCAGGGACTAGCATTTAAAATAGCAGTTTTGGTTTCTCATAATCTGAAGAGCTTTCCTCTGATAGAATGGAGTAATCTTCCCACTAATTCACCTTGTTAAAAGGAGGGTTCAAGACTCTCTTGGCCACATTAACATATGAGCAATTTTCTTAAAGGAGATAAAGTATGATTTGACCTCATCCTCATTCAATTCTGGCACTAATCATGAGTGTTTCAGGAAATCAGAGCTTTATTCCGGATCAGGTCGAGTATTTGAATTGCTAGGAACACCACCCGATACAATTTCAGTCTTTCTCTATCTAGCTCAAACTCCCTTGTCTCTCTCTCTCCCTTTGCTTTTTTTTTCCCCTTTGCATTTCTCTTTGCTCCTTTTTCCTTTGAAACTCTAGTTCCAGTTTTCGCACAGTGATTTCTCTTTCCATTTGAATTCTAGCTAATGCAACTCTATCAGTCTCGGTTTCCATGCCTGTTTCTACTGTTTCTAGGTGAATATTAAAATGATTAGCTAGAGTTTTAAGGAGCTCGGGCTTTCTTTCTTTGGCCTTAAAGTTACTCGCACCTGGTTAGCTACAGTTTAGTTCCTCAATATTTAATGGATTTAATGCATGCCAAGAAAACTCTTCCTGTTCAACAAATGCTTTGGTGTGGAATGTGACCATGTCTTAAGTGTTTATCACAGTAAAAATATGAGAAAACCTGCTGATTCTTATTTTTACAATTTTAGCAATCAATTTACCTCCTCTGTCCAATTCACTCGTTTAATCTGTTTCAGATCCCAGATGACGAGCCCCCAATTTGTTACAGACAGGTGAGAGAGGATAGGGATGGCTCCCCCTTTTCTACCACTTGACTGACCAAAGACAGCGTTGTTTTTAAAAAAATGTGTTTTAACCTGAGTGCTTTAATTGTTGAGAACAGACAGGTTTCCTCGTAAGTTTTAAAAGAAAGGTAAATGTTTATTGTACAACAGCCGAAATATACACAACTACACACTCTCACACTCATACAGATACACACACACTCAAGAAAAGATGCAGATTATAAAGTAATATGCGTTTTGGGCTGATGATTTTAAGAGTTCTCTGTTACACTTGCTTTTCCCTGGGGTGAAGACTTGAAACGGTACAGGCCTGTAATCTTTTTTTCTTGTACACTGAAGACAAGCTTGGGAGGTTTAGGAGGATGGATACATTGTTGCAGATTTCTCACGTAAACTCCAGTCAAATTTCCGAGCTCGAGGCCAAATCCAGTCTCTGCCTCCATGTAGCTTAATAGCTGGCGATGTTAGGCGGGATCCTTTTTCTTCGATGGCACAGATGTTTCTCTCGGGTTTTGTCTGCCCAGAATCTATCTTTATTAAAACTCCTTATCAGAAATCTAGGGCCAGATTTTAAGGAGCTCTCATATTGGGATCCGTGGCGGGGAGGTGAGGGGGGGGAGGTGCCTGAAGATGACCCCAGATGAGGCCCACAATGGATCTCGATGCCAGCAGGGCCTGGCCCAATATCACCAGCAGTGGCGAGGTCTCATGGCTGCACCACCCCCACCCCCACCCCCCCCCCCACCCCTCAGCAAAGGGACCACAATTTAAATATTGAAATAAAATAAAATACCTGAATTAATTAATTTCATATTGCCTCCAGATGCCCCCCTCCCCCCCGTGCTCTTCACCCTCAATGGTTGGCACTGCCATGCCTTCGGATCCCCCTCCAGGGAAACCAGGCAGAACACTTGTGGGGAGGGGGGGGGGGGTGTGAACAGAGTCAAATTAGCATCACAGGTGTAGGGGTTGGTGGGAAGGGTTGTAGGTGAAAGTTTGTGCAGTTTTGTGGGAGTGGGGGGAGGTCAGATGGTAAAGGTAAGTTTTTTTGTGGGGGGGAGGGCAAATAACTAATTTAATTGTTATTGGAGGGGTGGCAGAGGGGCAAAAGAGATGTATTTTTTAAAAATTCCATTTAGCTTTAGCCCGTTAAAATGGCGTCAGCGCCTGTGCATGGGCAGCTGACGCCATCGCCGGGGAGGAGCAACCCGCCCCCCTCAATGTGATCGGGGGCGCGGCCCACCCCAGCTATTCAAATGAGCCACTACGCTTGGAATCATGGCGGCTCTTTGGTGTATGGCTTGCGCGGGCGTGCCGCCAATTCTTTTGCCCACTGCCAATTTCGGCAGCAAGTTTATAAAATTCGGCCCCTAGTTTCTGTCATGTGACCAGAGTTTCTCTTCCATTGAATTCATAAATAGTTTCTGATGGTTAGACCATTGTCAGACAATGGAATTTGGGTGTCACTCATCATAATACCATTTTGATAAAGTAGAGCTTTTCACACCCATTCTCTGGAGTTCAGGTTTGGAGTCTAAATGTCTGCAACAGTATTGTGAACCCAATTCGTTGGAGAATTGCAGCCATTACCGCAGAAAGGGCCGTTTGCATCTTAATGATTTCTCAAAGAAATGTCCAGAAAGGTCATTTGCATTTAAATAACTTAGCCAAGACTTGTCCAGAAATGAAAGTTAACTCAGGGTTCTTGCGATTCCCTGTGTATTAGCAGGAAAGAAAAGGTCATCTGACCTTTCAACTCCATTTTGTTTCACAGGAAAAGTGTCCATTTTGGTGCATAAGTTCATATTGCTAGAGTGGTGAGAATGTGGAACTCGCTAGTACAGGGTGTGGTTGAAGCGCATGTAGAGATGTATTTAAGGGAAGCTAGACAAACATTTGAGGGAGTAGGGAATAGAGGGTAACGATGATAGATTTAGATAGGAAAAGTTGGTAGGAGGCTCGAGTGAAGCATAAACACTGGCATGGACTGGTTGGGCCGTATGGACTGTTTCTGTGCCCTATATCCTACATATTCCCTTGCCTTGTTTGTCCTCCCCAACTGCATTACCTCGCACTACTCTGGATCAAATTCCATTTTCCACTTTTCTGCCTACCTGACCAGTCCATTGACATCTTCTTGCAGTCTACAGCTTTCTTCCTCGCTATCAACCACACGTATCATCTGTAAACTCCTTAACAGAAGATGGTGGAACAATGGTAATATCACTGGACTAATAATCTGAGGCCCTGACTAATGCTCTGGTAAGTTCAAATTCCACCATGGCAGCCAGTGGAATTTAAATTCATTTAATTAATAAAAATCTCAGTAATGGTGCCATTTATTGTCATAAAAACCCATCTGGTTCACTAATGTCCTTTAGGGAAGGAAATCTGCCGTCCTTACCTGGTCTGGCCGACATGTGACTCCAGACCCACAGCAATGTGGTTAACTCTTACATGCCCTCTGAAATGGCCTAGGAAGCCACTCAGTTGTCAAGGGCAATTAGGGACGGGCAATAAATGCTGACCTTGCTAGTGATGCCCAAATCCCATGAAAGAATGTAACAATCATGCTCTTCTTTGTTCTACATTTATGTCTAAATTACTGATACATACCATGAAAAGCAGTGGCGCCTCCCTTCCAGTCACAAAAACGTTATCGCTTCCTTCCTGCCTCTGAGTTAATTTTGGATCTTGCCCTTGGATCCCACGGGCTCTTACTTTTCTGACTAGGCTGCCATGTTGGACTTTGTCAAAAGTCTTGCTAAAACCCATGTAGACAACATCAAATGTGCTATCATCATGGACCCCACCCCCCCTTGTTACTTCCTCAAAAAAATACATTCAAGTTAATCAGACATGACCTTTCCTTAACTAATGCATGCAGTATGTCTTTGATGAACCTGTCTCTTTCTAAATGAGGAACAAAGAACAAAGAACAGTACAGCACAGGAACAGGCCATTCGGCCCTCCAAGCCTGCACCGATCTTGATGCCTGTCTAAACTAAAACCTTCTGCACTTCCGGGGCCCATATCCCTCTATTCCCATCCTATTCATATATTTGTCAAGATGTCTCTTAAATGTCGCTATCGTACCTGCTTCCACCACCTTCCCTAGCAGCAAGTTCCAGGCACTCACCACCCTCTGTGTAAAGAACTTGCCTCGCACATCCCCTCTAAACTTTGCCCCTCTCTCCTTAACCCTATGTCCCCTAGTAACTGACTCTTCCACCCTGGGAAAAAGCTTCTGACTATCCACTCTGTCCATGCCGCTTATAACTTTGTAAACCTCTATCATGTCGCCCCTCAAGCTCCGTCGTTCCAGTGAAAACAATCCGAGTTTATCCAACCTCTCCTCATAGCTAATGCCCTCCAGACCAGGCAACATCCTGGTAAACCTCTTCTGTACCCTCTCCAAAGCCTCCACGTCCTTCTGGTATTGTGGCGACCAGAATTGCACGCAATATTCTAAGTGTGGCCTAACTAAGGTTCTGTACAACTACAGCATGACTTGCCAATTTTTATACTCTATGCCCTGACCGATGAAGGTAAACATGCCGTGTGCCTTCTTGACTACCTTATCCACCTGCGTTGCCACTTTCAGTGACCTGTGGACCTGTACGCCCAGATCTCTCTGCCTGTCAATACTCCTAAGGGTTCTGCCATTTACTGTATACTTCCCACCTGTATTAGATCTTCCAAAATGCATTACCTCACATTTGTCCGGATTAAACTCCATCTGCCATTTCTCCGCCCAATCTATCTCCAACCGATCTATATCCTGCTGTATCCTCTGACAATCCTCATCTCTATCCGCAACTCCACCAACCTTTGTGTCGTCCACAAACTTACTAATCAGACCAGCTACATTTTCTCCAAATCATTTATGTACACTATAAACAGCAAAGGTCCCAGCACTGATCCCTGCGGAACACCACTAGTCACAGCCCTCCATTCAGAAAAGCACCCTTCCACTGCTACCCTCAGTTTTCTATGACCGAGCCAGTTCTGTATCCATCTTGCCAGCTCACCTCTGATCTCGTGTGACTTCACCTTTTGTATCAGTCTGCCATGAGGGACCTTGTCAAAGGTTTTACTGAAGTCCATATAGACAACATCCACTGCCCTTCCTTCATCAATCATCTTCGTCACTTCCTCAAAAAACTCAATCAAGTTAGTGAGACACGACCTCCCCTTCACAAAACCATGCTGCCTCTCGCTAATAAGTTCATTTGTTTCCAAATGGGAGTAAATCCTGTCCCGAAGAATCCTCTCTAATAATTTCCCTACCACTGACGTAAGGCTCACCGGCCTATAATTTCCTGGATTATCCTTGCTACTCTTCTTAAACAAAGGAACAACATTGGCTATTCTCCAGTCCTCTGGGACCTCACCTGCAGTCAATGAGGATACAAAGATTTCTGTCAAGGCCCCAGCAATTTCTTCCCTTGCCTCCCTCAGTATTCTGGGGTAGATCCCATCAGGCCCTGGGGACTTATCTACCTTAATGCTTTGCAAGACGCCCAACACCTCCTCCTTTTTGATAACTACATGACCGACACTATCTACACTCCTTTTCCTAGACTCATCATCCACCAAGTCCTTCTCTTTGGTGAATACTGATGCAAAGCACTCATTTAGTACCTCGCCCATTTCCTCTGGCTCCACACATAGATTCCCATCTCTGTCCTTGAGTGGGCCAACCCTTTCCCTGGTTACCCTCTTGCTCTTTATATATGTATAAAAAGCCTTGGGATTCTCCTTAATCCTGTTTGCCAATGACTTTTCATGACCCCTTTTAGCCTTCCTGACTCCTTGCTTAAGTTCCTTCCTACTGTCTTTATATCTTTTATTTTAATTTTTTTTATTTTAGAGATACAGCACTGAAACAGGCCCTTCGGCCCACCGAGTCTGTGCCGACCAACAAACACCCATTTATACCAATCCTACATTATTCCCATATTCCCTGCCACATCCCCACCTTCCCTCAATTCTCCAATTGTTGGATCCCATTAGTTGCACTAAGAGAGACGAAGTCCGACTATTGCTTTAAGAAACTTTATTGCAGTACTTTTTGGTTACATCATCAGCAAAGCAAACTACAACAACACCTGGGCTCTTCTCTTCTCTTCTCTTCTCTTCTCTTCTCTTCTCTTCTCTTCTCTTCTCTTCTCTTCTCTTCTCTCCTCTCCTCTCCTCTCCTCTCCTCTCCTCTCCTCTCCTCTCCTCTCCTCTCCTCTCCTCTCCTCTCCTCTCCTCTCCTCTCCTTCTCTCTCCTGCCCTCTCCTGTCTGAGCAGGGAAATCAAGCCTTTCTTTATAGTTCTTCATACAAATCAGTGACACCCCCTTTATGTTCCCAATTGGTTTACAAACTCTGCAGTTTCTTGGTGTCAGGGCCTGATTGGGATACTGCCTTGTCAATTTGTTGCACCTCCTTACTCTAGCAGTTTCTCATCTCCTTGGAATGTTTGGCTGATTGCTATACAATAGGCTATTATGAAGCAGCTGACAGTTGTCCTGTGAATTTTTACTTGTTAGTCTACTCCTACTGATAAGCTGTCTCTGCAGCTCCGAGGTTAGTTTGTTAGTAATACATGATTGATTAATTATTTCATCTTAAATGTTCCCATCTTATTCTGTTCTCAAAAATTCTGTTCTCACATACCACCTACCTACACTCGGGTCAATTTATAATGGCCAATTTACCTATCAATCTGCAAGTCTTTGGCTGTGGGAGCAAACCGGAGCACCCGGAGGAAACCCACGCGGTCACAGGGAGAACTTGCAAACTCCACGCAGGCAGTACCCAGAACCGAACCCGGGTCTCTGGAGCTGTGAGGCTGTGGTGCTAATTCCTCAAGGGCTTCGTCTGTTCCCAGCCTTCTAGCCCTTATGAATGCTTCCTTTTTCATTTTGACTAGGATCACAATATCCCTCGTTATCCAAGGTTCCCGAAACTTGCCAAACTTATCAAAGAACAAAGAAAATTACAGCACAGGAACAGGCCCTTCGGCCCTCCAAGCCTGCGCCGATCCAGATCCTCTGTCTAAACCTGTCGCCTGTTTTCTAAGGGTCTGTATCTCTTTTCTTCCTGCCCATTCATGTATCTGTCTAGATACATCTTAAAAGACGCTATCGTGCCCGCGTCTACCACCTCCGCTGGCAACGCGTTCCAGGCACCCACCACCCTCTGCGTAAAGAATTTTCCACGCATATCCCCCCTAAACTTTTCCCCTCTCACTTTGAACTCGTGACCCCTAGTAATTGAATCCCCCACTCTGGGAAAAAGCTTCTTGCTATCCACCCTGTCTATACCTCTCATGATTTTGTACACCTCAATCAGGTCCCCCCTCAACCTCCGTCTTTCTAATGAAAATAATCCTAATCTACTCAACCTCTCTTCATAGCTAGCGCCCTCCATACAAGGCAACATCCTGGTGAACCTCCTCTGCACCCTCTCCAAAGCATCTACATCCTTTTGGTAATGTGGCGACCAGAACTGCACGCAGTATTCCAAATGTGGCCGAACCAAAGTCTTATACAACTGTAACATGACCTGCCAACTCTTGTACTCAATACCCCGTCCGATGAAGGAAAGCATGCCGTATGCCTTCTTGACCACTCTATCGACCTGCGTTGCCACCTTCAGGGAACAATGGACCTGAACACCCAAATCTCTCTGTACATCAATTTTCCCCAGGACTTTCCAATTATTGTATAGTTCACTCTTGAATTGGATCTTCCAAAATGCATCACCTCGCATTTGCCCGGATTGAACTCCATCTGCCATTTCTCTGCCCAACTCTCCAATCTATCTATATTCTGCTGTATTCTCTGACAGTCCCCTTCACTATCTGCTACTCCACCAATCTTAGTGTCGTCTGCAAACTTGCTAATCAGACCACCTATACTTTCCTCCAAATCATTTATGTATATCACAAACAACAGTGGTCCCAGCACGGATCCCTGTGGAACACCACTGGTCACACGTCTCCATTTTGAGAAACTCCCTTCCACTGCTACTCTCTGTCTCCTGTTGCCCAGCCAGTTCTTTATCCATCTAGCTAGTACACCTTGGACCCCATGCGACTTCACTTTCTCCATCAACCTACCATGGGGAACCTTATCTAACGCCTTACTGAAGTCCATGTATATGACATCTACAGCCCTTCTCTCATCAATCAACTTTGTCACTTCCTCAAAGAATTCTATTAAGTTGGTAAGACATGACCTTCCCTGCACAAAACCATGTTGCCTATCACTGATAAGCCCATTTTCTTCCAAATGGGAATAGATCCTATCCCTCAGTATCTTCTCCAGCAGCTTCCCTACCACTGACGTCAGGCTCACCGGTCTATAATTACCTGGATTATCCCTGCTACCCTTCTTAAACAAGGGGACAACATTAGCAATTCTCCAGTCCTCCGGGACCTCACCCGTGTTTAAGAATGCTGCAAAGATATCTGTTAAGGCCCCAGCTATTTCCTCTCTCGCTTCCCTCAGTAACCTGGGATAGATCCCATCCGGACCTGGGGACTTGTCCACCTTAATGCCTTTTAGAATACCCAACACTTCCTCCCTCCTTATGCCGACATGACCTAGAGTAAACAAACATCTGTCCCTAACCTCAACATCCATCATGTCCCTCTCCTCGGTGAATACCGATGCAAAGTACTCGTTTAGAATCGCACCCATTTTCTCTGACTCCACGCATAACTTTCCTCCTTTGTCCTTGAGTGGGCCAATCCTTTCTCTAGTTACCCTCTTGCTCCTTATATATGAATAAAAGACTTTGGGATTTTCCTTAACCCTGTTTGCTAAAGATATTTCATGACCCCTTTTAGCCCTCTTAATTCCTCGTTTCAGATTGGTCCTACATTCCCGATATTCTTCCAAAGCTTCGTCTTTCTTCAGCCGCCTAGACCTTATGTATGCTTCCTTTTTCCTCTTAGCTAGTCTCACAATTTCACCTGTCATCCATGGTTCCCTAATCTTGCCATTTCTACCCCTCATTTTCACAGGAACATGTCTCTCCTGCACGCTAATCAACCTCTCTTTGAAAGCCTCCCACATATCAAATGTAGATTTATCGTCAAACAGCTGCTCCCAATCTACATTCCCCAGCTCCTGCCGAATTTTGGTATAGTTGGCCTTCCCCCAATTTAGCACTCTTCCTTTAGGACCACTCTCGTCTTTGTCCATGAGTATTCTAAAACTTACGGAATTGTGATCACTATTCCCAAAGTAGTCCCCTACTGAAACTTCAACCACCTGGCCGGGCTCATTCCCCAACACCAGGTCCACTATGGCCCCTTCCCGAGTTGGACTATTTACATACTGCTCTCGAAAACCCTCCTGGACGCTCCTTACAAATTCTGCTCCATCGAGACCTCTAACACTAAGTGAATCCCAGTCAATGTTGGGAAAATTAAAATCTCCTATCACCACCACCCTGTTGCTCCTACATCTTTCCATAATCTGTTTACATATTTGTACCTCTATCTCACGCTCGCTGTTGGGAGGCCTGTAGTACAGCCCCAGCATTGTTACCGCACCCTTCCTATTTCTGAGTTCTGCCCATATTGCCTCACTGCTCGAGTCCTCCATAGTGCCCTCCTTCAGCACAGCTGTGATATCCTCTTTGACCAGTAATGCAACTCCTCCACCCCTTTTACCTCCCTCTCTATCCCGCCTGAAGCATTGATATCCTGGGATATTTAGTTGCCAATCATGCCCTTCCCTCAACCAAGTCTCAGTAATAGCAATAACATCATACTCCCAGGTACTAATCCAAGCCCTAAGTTCATCTGCCTTACCTACTACACTTCTTGCATTAAAACAAATGCACCTCAGACCACCAGTCCCTTTGCATTCATCATCTGCTCCCTGCCTACTCTTTCCCTTAGTCACGCTGACTTCATTATCTAGTTCCTTACAGGCTTTAGTTACTACCTCCTTACTGTCCACTGACCTCCTCATTTGGTTCCCATCCCCCTGCCACATTAGTTTAAACCCTCCCCAACAGCGTTAGCAAAAGCACCCCCAAGGACAGGAACATGCCAGAAATGCTCCCCTACTGAAACTTCGACCACCTGGCCGGGCTCATTCCCCAATACCAGGTCCAGTACGGCCCCATCCCTAGTTGGACTATCTACCTATTGTTTCAAGAAGCCCTCCTGGATGCTCCTTACAAATTCTGCCCCATCCAAGCCCCTAGTACTAAGTGAGTCCCAGTCAATATAGGGGAAGTTAAAATAACCCACCACTACAACCCTGTTACCTTTACATCTTTCCACAATCTGTCTACATATCTGCTCCTCTACCTCCCGCTGGCTGTTGGGAGGCCTGTAGTAAACCCCCAACATCGTGACTGCATCCTTCCTATTCCTGAGCTCCACCCATATTGCCTCGCTGCATGACCCTTCCGAGGAAGAGTGCAAGTGTTCAAAAAAGGATGTAAGGATCATCCCAGTAACAGGTCAGTCATTTTAACCTCAGTGGGGATGGTTTAAACTAATTTGACAGGAGGATGGAAACCTGAGGGCAGTTTCAGATAGGACAATTTCAGGGCAGGGAATGGGAGGCAGAAAATTAGTGAGTGGCTCAGAAAGACAGAAGAAGCAAAGGTTAAAAAGTGTGCAGCACAGGAATATGGCAGTGTTAAAGGGTATTTATTTAAATGCAAGGATTATAGTAAATAAAGCTGATGAACTGAGGGCACAGATAGACACATGGCAACATGATATTGTTGCTATATCGGAAACTTGGCTTAAAGAGGGACAAGAATGGCAACTCAACATCCCTGGATATAGGGTTTTCAGGCAGGATGGAGAGGGGGATAAAAAAGGAGTTTTTATTCGTTAAGGAATCAAGAACAGCTTTGAGGAGGGATGATATGCTAAATGAATCATCAAATGAGGCCATATGGGTGTATTAGGAGTGTACTATAGACCCAGCCAAAGACTTGCAGTTTGATAGGTAAATTGGCCATTGTAAATTGCCCCTAGTCTAGGTAGGTGGTAGGATGTGATAGGGAATATGGGATTAATGTAGGATTAGTATAAATGGGTGGTTGTTGGTCGCACAGACTCGGTGGGCCAAAGGGCCTGTTTCAGTGCTGTATCTCTCTATGACTCTATGACAAATAGTGAGAGGGAGGTAGAAGAACAAATATGTAAGCAAATTTCTGAGTTCAAAAATAGGGCAATAACAGTTGGGGATTTCAACTACCCAAATCTCAACTGGGATACAAACAGTGTGAAGGGCACAGAGGGGACAAAATTCTTGAACTGCATCAAGAGAACTTTTTTCGGCAGCACATAACAAGCCCAACGAGAGGGGGCACAATTCTCGATTTAGTCTTCCCTAATGAAGCTGGGCAAGTGGATGAAGTAACAGTGGGCGACCATTTTATGATAGTGACCATAATACAGTTAGTTTTAGCATAATCATGGAAAAGGACAAAGATAAAACAGGAGAAAAAGTTCTAAATTGGGGGAAGGCAAATTTTACAAAACTGAGGTGTGACCTGGCAAAAGAGGACTGAATGCAGCTACTTGAAGGAAAATCAGTGGCAAACCAGTGGGAGGCATTCAAAAGCGAGATACTACAGGCACAGTGTAGGCACGTCCCCACAAAGATAAAGGGTGGTACTGTCAAATCTAGAGCACCATGGTTAATTAGAAGCTTACAGGGTAAGTTAAAGCAGAAAAAGCTTATGACGATCTCAGAAAACCTAATACTTTAGAAAGCCTAGAGGAGTATAGAAAGTGCAGGGGTCAGCCTGATGTCAGTAATGGGGAAAATTCTAGAGTCCATTATCAAAGATTTTACAGCAGAGCACTTGAAGAACAGTGGGAGAATTGGGCAGAGTCAGCATGGATTTACGAAAGGAAAATCATGCTTGACAAATCTACTAGAATTCTTCGAGGATGTAACTAGTAGAGTTGATGAGGGGGAGCCAGTGGATGTGGTTTATTTGGACTTTCACAAGGCTTTTGACAAAGTCCCACATAAGAGATTATCATGTAAAATTAAAGTGCATGGGATTGGGGGTAGTGCATTGCGATGGATAGAAACAAAGAGTAAGGATAAATGGGTCTTTTTCCGAATGGCAGGCAGTGACTAGTGGGGTACCGTAGGGATCGGTGCTAGGACCTCAGCTATTCACAATATATATTAATGATTTAGATGAGGGAACTAAATGTATTATTTCCAAATTTGCAGATGATACAAAACTGGGTGGGAGGGTGAGTTGTGAGGAGGATGCAGAGAGGCTTCAGTGTGATTTGGACAAGTTGAGTGAGTGGGCTAATGCATGGCAGATGCAGTATAATGTGGATAATTGTGAGGTTATTCACCTTGGTAGCAAAAACAGGAAGGCAGATTATTATCTGAATGGCTATAAACTGAGAGAGGGGAATATGCAGCGAGACCTGGGTGTTCTCATACACCAGTCGCTGAAGGTAAGCATGCAGGTGCAACAGGCAGTAAAAAAGGCAAATGGTATGTTGACCTTCATAGCGAGAGGATTCGAGTACAGGAGCAGGGATGTCTCACTGCAATTATACAGGGCCTTGGTGAGACCACACCTGGAATATTGTGTGCAGTTTTGGTCTCCTTATCTGAGGAAGGATGTTCTTGCTATAGAGGGAGTGCAGTGAAGGTTTATCAGACTGATTCCTGGGATGGTGGAACTGACTTATGAGGAGAGATTGAGTCGGTTAGGATTATATTCGCTGGAATTCAGAAGAGTGAGGGGGGATCTCATAGAAACCTATAAAATTCTAACAGGACTTGACAGGGTAGATGCAGGAAGGATGTTCCCGATAGTGGGGGAGTCCAGAACCAGGGGTCACAGTCTAAGGATACGGGGTAAACCTTTCAGGACTGAGATGAGGAGAAATTTCTTCACCCAGAGAGTAGTGAGCCTGTGGAATTTGCTACCACAGAAAGCAGTTGAGGCCAAAACATTGTATGTTTTCAAGAAGGAGTTAGATATAGCTCTTGGGGCGAAAGGGATCAAAGGGTATGGGGAGAAAGCGGGAACAGGTTACTGAGTTGGATGATCAGCCATGATCATAATGAATGGCGGAGCAGGTTCGAAGGGCCGAATGGCCTACTCCTGCTCCTATTTTCTATGTTTCTATGTGAAGTAAAAAAGGAAATTAGAAAAGCAAAGAGAGGACATGAAAAATTATTGGCAGGTAAAATCAGGGAAAACCCAAAGATGTTTTATCAGAACATTAATTCAAGAGTTAGCTATAGTTCTTAGGGCTAAAGGGATCAAGGGATACGGGGAGAAAGCGGGAGCAGGTTACTGAGTCTGGATGATCAGCCATGATCATATTGAATGGCGGAGCAGGCTCGAAGGTCCAATTGTCCTACTCCTGCTCCTATTTTTCGATGTTTCTATTAAGAGCAAGAGGATAACTAAGGCAAGGGTAGGGCCTATCAGAGATGTACAAGGGAATTTATGCAGAAGATGTGGGCAGGGTTCTTAATGAGTTTTTTTGTCTTTGTCTTCACAAAGGAGAGAGTTGATGCAGACATTGTAGTAAAAATGGAGTATGAAATATTAGATACAATAAGCATAATGAGAGAGGAAGCATTAGAGGGTTTGACATCCTTGAAAGTGGATAAATCGCCAGGGCCGGATGGATTTCATCCCAGGTAGTTAAAGGAAGCCAGGGAGGAAATAGCAGATGCGCTGAGGATCATCTTCAAATCCTCACTAGATACAGGAGAGGTACCAGACGATTGGGGGTCTACAAACGTTGTTCCATTGTTTATAAAGGGTGCGAGGGTGAGGCCAAATAATTATAGAGCTCGGTGGTGGTAAATTGTTAGAATCTATTCTGAGGAACAGGATGAACTGCCACTTTGACAGGCATGGATTAGTCAGGGATAGCACGGATTTGTTAAGGGAAGGGCATGTCTTACTAACTTAACTGAGTTTTTTGAGTAAGTAACGAGAAGGATTGATGAGGGTAGTGCAGTGGATGTGGTCTACATGGATTTTGGTAAGGCATTTAACAAGGTCCCACATGACAGACTGGTCAGTAAAATGAAAGCCCATGGGACACAGGGGAATGTGGCTGGTTGGATCCAGAATTGGCTCAGGGCCAGGAAACAAAGGGTAGTAATCGATGGATGTTTTTTGTGAATGGAAAGCTGTTTCCAGTGGCATTCCACAGGGCTCAGTGTTGGGTCCCTTGCTGTTTGTGGAATATATTAATGATTTGGACTTAAATGTGGGAGGCATGATTGGGAAATTTGCTGATGCTACAAAAACTGGTCGTGTAGTTGATAGTGAAGAGGATAGCTGTAAACTCCAGAAAGATACCAATGGTTTGGTTGAGTGGGCGGAAAACTGGCAAATGGAATTCAATCCAGATAAGCGTGAGGTAATGCATTTGGGAAGGGCAAATAAAGTGAGGGAATACACAATAAACCGGAGGATATTGAGAGGGGTAGAAGTGAGAGACCTTGGAGTGCATGTCCACAGGTCCCTGAAAGTGGTAGGACAGATAGATAGAGTGGTGAAGAAGGCATATGGAATGCTTTCCTTTATTGGCCGAGGTATAGAATACAAAAGCAGGGATGTAATGCTGGAACTGTATAAAATGCTGGTTAGGCCACAGCTGGAGTTTTGCTTACAGTTCTGGTCACCACAATACAGAAGGAGGATGTTGCCTGGTCTGGAGGACATTAGCTATGAGGAGAGGTTGGATAAACTCGGATTGTTTTCACTGGAACGACGGAGGTGGAGGGGCGACATGATAGAGGTTTACAAAGTTATAAGCGGCATGGACAGAGTGGATAGTCAGAAGCTTTTTCCCAGGGTGGAAGAGTCAGTTACTAGGGGGCATAGGTTTAAGGTGAGAGGGGGAAAGTTTAGAGGGGATGTGCGAGGCAAGTTCTTTCCACAGAGGGTGGTGAGTGCCTGGAACTTGCTGCCGGGGGAGGTGGTGGAAGCAGGTACCATAGAGACGTTTAAGAGGCATCTTGATAAATACATGAATAGGATGAGAATAGAGGGATACGGACCCCGGAAGTGCAGATGGTTTTAGTTTAGGCAGGCTTGGAGGGCCGAATGGCCTGTTCCTGTGCTGTACTGTTCTTTGTTTGTTGTTCTTTGATAGTGATAGACTTCAAGACATAGACAGGTTGGTGGAATGGGAGGACACATGGCAGATGAATTTAATCTAGAGAAATGTGAAGTGATACATTTTGATAGGAAGAATGAGGAGAGACAATATAAAATAAAGGGTGCAATTCTAAAGGGGGTGCAGGAGCAGAGGGACCTGCAGGTATAATAGGGCAGGTTGAGAAAGTGGTTAAGAAAGCATCAGGATCCTGGGCTTTATAAATAGAGGTATAGTGTACAAAAGCAAGGAAGTTATAGTGAACCTTTATAAAACACTGGCTAGGTCGCAACTGGATTATTGTGTCCAATTCTGGGCATACAATCTTGGAAGGATGTGAAGGCATTAGAGAAGGTGCAGAAAGGACGGATGCGAATGGTTCCAGGGATGAGAGACTTCAGTTACGTGGATTGATTGGAGAAGCCGGGTCTGTTCCCCTTAGAGAAGAGAAGGTTGAGAGGATTTTTGCTGGAGTTGTTTAAAATCATGAGGGGTTGTAAGATAGCTTGGTATAATATTAAAAGTGCATACGATATGCTGCAATGTCTTAAAATGTATAAGATTAATTAGAAGTGATGATAGGTAATAATACTTTAAAATATTGTTAAAGTAACTATAATATGTGTAAGCTCAATTAAACATGGCATAAGACTGAGAAGCAAAGCCTGAATTTAAGCCAACTTGAATTTAAAAGCAAAAAGGAATGTTCTGAGGCAAAGTTATGTTCGAAACAAGGCGGCAGTGAAGAACAGAACCTTGAGCAAATATGCAAAGAATGTGTTAAATTAGTGGCATGTTTGAAACTAACAGATAATAAAAGACAGAACATTAATTAAGTTACAACTAAAACCGAAGGTTTAAAATTCCTGAGATTTTTTTTAAAAATTCATTCATGGGATGTGGGCGTCACTGGCCAGGCCAGCATTTATTGCCCATCCCTAATTGCCCTTGAGAAGGTGGTGGTGAGCTGCCTTCTTGAACCGCTGCAGTCCATTTGGGGTTGGTACACCCACAGTGCTGTGAGGAAGAGAGTTCCAGGATTTTGACCCAGCGACAGTGAAGGAACGGCGATATAGTTCCAAGTCAGGATGGTGTGTGACTTGGAGGGGAAATTGCAGATGGTGGTGTTCCCATGTATTTGCTGCCCATGTATCAGTTATCACTAGATTAAAATATATTGCTGTAACTGATTTAACAACTGTATGTCTGAGGTTCCTAGATAAGGAATAACTAAGTCGCAAGAAGCTGGAACAAAGTGATACCAGAGAATTAAGCATAGAATTTAATGTTAAAGGTTAAAAAAAATGATTAAACAGAATGAGTGAGATAATCCAGGCAATTGTCAGGTACCACGTAGGCTCAAAGGGGAAAAAGGGTATAAAAGAACAGCTATTGAACATGAGCAGCAACACAAAAACGCAGAGGAAGAAGAGAATCTTAAGTCAACAGAACACAGCAAGAAGAAGAGAGACTGCACCACAGTCACTTGGAGGGCTACTGACGACGGTGTGAGGGACAGACTGTCATCTTTGTTAAGTATTACTTCTTTGTACTGGATGTAAACTACTGAATAAATCTGCTATACTTATAACCAACATATACCTGCAGCAATAGTGGTTTGTTGTAGTCACGGACGATTCATCCTTGTTGGATTAAATTGAATCCTAAAAGTTGTAGGAAAGCTACAATTGGCACCCCAGATGGTACTTTGAACAACAGGTGAAACCAGGTATTGTTGAGTATAAGGTAGCAAACACAGGAGTTTTCATCTTTGTTTTTTTATTAACTGACTGATAGTACACCAAGATGCATGAAGGGGCTCTTTGGACAAAGTATAAAGCAAGGTTAGAAAATAAGTGTGATGGTACACAGGTCTTCTTTGGCCTCCTTGTCTCAAGAGACAATGGGAAAGCGCCTGGAGGTGGTCAGTGGTTTGTGGAGCAGCGCCTGGAGTGGCTATAAAGGCCAATTCTAGTGACAGACTCTTCCACAGGTGCTGCAGATAAAATTGGTTTGTCGGAGCTGTTACACAGTTGGTTCTCCTTGCGCCTCTGTCTTTTTTCCTGCCAACTGCTAAGTCTCTTCGACTCGCCACGCTTTAGCCCCGCCTTTATGGTTGCCCGTCAGCTCTGGCGATTGCTGGCAACTGACTCCCACGACTTGTGATCAATGTCACAGGACTTCATGTCGCGTTTGCAGACGTCTTTAAAGCGGAGACATGGACGGCCGGTGGGTCTGATACCAGTGACGAGCTCGCTGTACAATGTGTCCTTGGGGACCCTGCCATCTTCCATGCGGCTCACATGGCCAAGCATGACCTGTACACAGGTACAGACACTATTAAAGGTGTGCCTGGCTAGAGACCTGAAAGTATCTTTTGAGAATGCAGTCAAGCTCAGGGAAAAAGCTAAGGCTAAGAAATGGAAGTTAAATAAAGTGATGAGTTTGATTGCGTTTGCAGCCTTGTACTGCACGCAGAGAATGAGGTCATCATATTGAAGGATGACAAAATGATAGAACAGCAAAAACAGATATCAGAACAATAACATCAGATCGAGAATAAAAACAAGAAATGCTGGAACCACTCAGCAGGTCTGGCAGCATCTGTGAAAAGAGAAGCAGAGTTAATGTTTCGGGTCAGTGACCCTTCTTCGGAACTGACAAATATTAGAAAAGTCACAGGTCATAAGCAAGTGAGGTGGGGGTGGGGCAAGAGGTAACAAAGGAGAAGGTGTAGATTGGACAAGGCCACATAGCTGACCAAAAGGTCATGGAGCAAAGGCAAACAATATGTTAATGGTGTGTTGAAAGACAAAGCATTAGTGCAGATTAGGTGTTAACGGACTGAATATTGAACAGCAGCAAGGGCAAACCTGAAAAAAAACAGTGGGTAAGCAAACTGAACAAACTAAGATGAAATGAAATAAATGCAAAAAAAAAAAGATTGTAAAAAATGTAAAAAAGAGAAAAAGAAAAAAATAACTAAAAATGAAAGTAAAATGGGGGCCCGTCATTCTCTGAAATTATTGAACTCAATGTTCAGTCCGGCAGGCTGTAGTGTGCCTAATCGGTAGATGAGATGCTGTTCCTCGAGCTTGCGTTGATGTTCACTGGAACACTGCAGCAATCCCAGGACAGAGATGTGAGCATGAGAGCAGGGGGGGGGGGGGGGGGAGTGTTGAAATGGCAAGCAACCAGAAGCTCAGGGACCTGCTTGCGGACTGAGCGGAGGTGTTCCGCAAAGCGGTCACCCAGTCTGCGCTTGGTCTCCCCAATGTAGAGGAGACCACATTGTGAGCAGTGAATACAGTATACTACATTGAAAGAAGTACAAGTAAATCGCTGCTTCACCTGAAAGGAGTGTTTGGGGCCTGGGATAGTGAGGAGAGAGGAAGTAAATGGGCAGGTATTACACCTCCTGCGACTGCAGGGGAAGGTGCCATGGGATGGGGACGAGGTGGTGGGGGTAATGGAGGAGTGGGCCAGGGTGTCACGGAGGGAACGATCCCTTCGGAATGCTGACAGGGGAAGGGAGGGGAAGATGCGTTTGGTAGTGGCATCACGCTGGAGGTGGCGGAAATGACGGAGGATGACCCTTTGGATATGGAGGCTGATGGGGTGGAAAGTGAGGACAAGGGGAACCCTGTCACAGTTCTGGGAGGGAGGGGAAGGGGTGAGGGTAGAGGTGCGGGAAATGGGCCAGACACGGTTGAGGGCCCTGTCAACCACAGTGGGGGGGAATCCTCGGTTGGGAAAAAGGAGGTCATATCAGAAGCACCGTCATGGAAGGTAGCATCATCAGAGCAGATGCGTCGGAGACGGAGAAACTGGGAGAATGGAATGGAGTCCTTACAGGAGGTAGGGTGTGAAGAAGTGTAGTCAAGGTAGCTGTGGGAGTCGGTGGGCTTATAATGGATATTAGTAGACAGTCTATCCCCAGAGATGGAGACAGAGAAGTCGAGGAAGGGAAGGGAAGTGTCAGAGATGGACCATGTAAAGGTGAGAGAAGGGTGGAAATTGGAAGCAAAGTTGATAAAGTTTTCCAGTTCGAGGCGAGAGCAGGAAACGGCACCGATACAGTCATCAATGTACCGGAAAAAGAGTTGGGGGAGGGGGCCTGAGTAGGACTGGAACAAAGAATGCTCGACATATCCCACAAAAAGACAGGCATAACATTAGATCGAGCTTCAGCGGAGTCGTGGCCTCGTCTGCGGCAATTATATAACAGCAGAGTGTAAATGCTGATCAGGCAGGTTCAGTACTGCAGAATCTTGAAATCAAGTGTCAGTTAGACACCCTGGCCAAATATAATAACCGCCTCACCAGACAATTGTAAGACTCACAGGAAGCGTTAGGAGCTCTCCACACTCCCAAAGAGAGGCTGATCTCCGACACGGTCAGGCTATAGTTAGAAACAGTTAGAAAAACAGCTGAGGAAACAAGATGAAATTGTAACAGCAGTACCCATGGGGTCCCTTACCCAGATTATGGCCCAGAATCTGATAAGTTTAGTGAAAATTTATATTCTCCCCTACCCTCTCCTTCTGCATCAGGTCCTCCATCGTATTTTAATAGTAACAAAGAGGAAGTCCCGAAAATCCACTGTGAAGAGAACGCTCCATTTGATTTCCCAGATACAGAACTCAAGTGGTTCCGAATGCCCCAGCCACGGGACTAGGAGCAAATCCACAAAATCCACCACTGGGAAATGGGAATGAGGAGCAAGGTCCCGTGGACAGGTACATATGAACAATCCCAACCCTTAGACTATTCCGAACTACAGACATGTGTTCAACAATTAGGACCAATCAACCCACAAACATGCCCCATAGACCTAAGACAGTGTTTATAGGCATTTTGGAATTATCACCTCAATCTCGAAGACAGCGATATGAAGAATGTTATCTTGTCCACCCTTACCTCAGACTGCCGAGGTAGTCTCCCTTTTTATTGTTTTTAACCGGGATACTGCCCTGAATGATTTGATCACTGCTTTGCAAACTGCTTTGGGAATAGGTAACATAGACCTGGGAGAAAGATACATCAAAATAAGCAGGGCCCTCATGAAAGCCCCACTGCATTCGGTGATACGCTATTTACGAAATGATGCAGGGAAATCCCAATATTAATGCTCTAAATGGAAATGAAGCCGCTTTTAAAAAGGTATATCTGAAGAATATATAGCCTTCCTTACCAACAGCCCTGAGACACACTGTTAGCCACAACTCACTCTGGGCTGATCTCCTACACAAAGTGAACACTGTGTGGATACATGCTAAAAGCCAGAACCAGGATTCCCAGAAAGAGAAACCCCTCCAAATTGTAGAAGGACCCTGTGCCCGTCCATCTGTGCCACCCCTTAAACAGTCAGGAGAGTGCTATAATTGTGGCAAGTCAGGGCACCATGCCAGTGACTGCTGGAGCAGTAAACAGTTGGGACCCGGGGCAGGGAAATTTAACAATTATCAATGACCAACTTCACTCCCTTATGCCTCACGACCGCCCAGTATCATAGAAACTAAAACAGACGCATTGGCCTCTAATTTGGAAACATTGTCTGCTATTATGCAGGCCTTGGTGAGCACCCAAGCATCAGAATGCCCCATGCCACAAACTATGAGCCCACCTCTGCCTACTTCGAATGGAACTGGAAACCCCGACTGTCGGGGGCTGGCCCCGCTGGTCTGCTCCGAGGTGGGGCTCAGGCGAGACAGCCATGGCCAAGGCCAACCAGTTGTTCCTGCTTTACTGCCTGGGGGCCGACAACAAAACATGCTGAGATTGTACACACCCCTCACCCTGCATGCCATCTTGTGGCAGGGAAAAGCTGCTTCACCATTACTGGTGTCACAGGCAGTAAAGTTTCAGTTTACCCGGGAGATAGTATCAGTATTACTTTGGGACAGATTGTCGAACCCGTGTATATGCTTATGACCAATGAAAAGGGAATTTTGGGTAGTGATATTCTCCGTGCGCTGACAGCTATTGTGGGTTATAATGTTATGATCCTGTAGTTTTTTTTCTTTTACAGAAAGTATGCAGTGTGCCTTTAAGGCTGTAACAGGATCAGTACTGCTTTAAGGCAGCAAGCTCCAGGGACTGGATCAAAGGATACTCTGGGGGTAACGATCACATGGTAGAATTTCAAATTCAGTTTCAGGGCGAGCAACTCGGGTCTCAAACCAGTGTCCTCAAATTAAACAAGGGCAATTACAGAGGTATGAAGAAACAGTTGTCTAAAGCGGGCTGGGAAAATAGACTAAGGGGAAGGTCAGTGGACGAGCAGTGGCAGACATTTAAGCAGATATTTCATAACGCTCAGCAAAAACTTATCCCGGTCAAAAAGGACTCGATGAGAAGGATGAACCACTCGTGGTTAACAAAGGCGGTCAAGGAGAGAGTATCCAATCAAAAACTAAGACATACAAAGCGGCAAAAACTAGTGGTAGGACAGAGGATTGGGAACTTAGGAACCAGCAGTGGATGACTAAAAAGCTAATAAAGGATAAAATTGATTATGAAAGGAAATTGGCAAGAAATATAAAACAAGAAATATAGAAACAAACAGCAAGAGCTTCTACAGATATATAAAAAGAGGGTAGCTAAAGTGAGCTTGGGATCCTTGGAGGTTGCGACTGGATAACGGGAAACAGGGAACAGGGAAATGGCAGATAACTTAAACCAATATTTTGCATCAGTCTTCATGGTGGAGGACACTATAAACATCCCACAGACATCAGATAAGCAAGGAGCTAATGGAAGGAAAGATCTTGTAACAGTCTCTATCATGAGGGATTAAGTATTTGACAAACTAACGGGACTAAAGGCAGACAAGTCGCCAGGACCTGATGGCCTGCATCCAAGGGTTTAAAGGAAGTGGCTGCAGAGATAGCGGAGGCATTGGTCGAAATATTCCAGAACTCACTGGATTCCAGGAGGGTCCCAACGGATTGGAAAACCACTAATGTCCTGTTCAAGAAGGGAGGGAGACAAAAAGCAGGAAACTATAGGCCAGTCAGCCTAATATCGGTCGTTGGGAAAATGCTAGAGTCCATTATTGAGGAAGAAATAGCAGGACATTTAGAAAAGCTTAACACAATCAAACAGAGTCAACATGGTTTTGTGAAAGGGAAATCATATTTGACTAATTTGCTGGAGTTCTTTGAGGATATAACAAGCAGAGTTGATAAAGGGGAACCTTTATTTGGTGTATTTAGATTTCCAGAAGACATTCGATAAGGTGCCACATAAAAGATTATTGTACAAGATAGGAGCTCACGGTATTGGGGGTAATGTATTAGCATGGATTGAGGATTGGTTAATTCACAGAAAAGACAGAGTCGAGATAAATGGGTCGTTTTCAGGTTGGAAAGACGTAACTAGTGGAGTGCCACAAGGATCAGTCTTAGGGCCTCAATTATTTACTATCTATATTAATGACTTGGAGGAGGGGGCAGAGTGTAATATATCCAAATTTGCTGACGATACAAAAATAGGTGGGAGGGCATGTTGTAATGAGGACATAGGGAATCTGCAAGGTTGAGTGAGTGGGCAAAAACTTGGCAGATGGAGTTTAATGTACCACTTTGGTAAGAAGAATCAAAAAGCAGACTATTATTTAAATAGAGAGAGACTTCAAAAAAAAGTGCAGCAGAGGGATCTGGATGTTCTTGTGCATGAAACACAAAAAGTTAGCATGCAGGTGCAGCAAGTAATTAAGACGACAAATGGAATCTTGGCCTTTATTGTTAGGGGGTTGGAGTTTAAAAATAGGGAAGTCTTATTACAACTGTACAGGGTGTTGGTGAGGCCACACCTGGAGTACTGCGTACAGTTTTGGGTCCCTGTATTTAAGAAAGGATATACTGGCATTGGAGGCAGTTCAAAAGAGATTCACTAGGCTGATTCCTAGGATGAAGGGGTTGACTTATCAAGAACAGCTAAACAGGTTAGGCCTTTATTCATCAGAGTTTAGAAGAATGAGGGGTGATCTTATTGAAATGTACAAGATTCTGAGGGGGCTTTGACAGGGTAGATGTTGAGAAGATGTTTCCACTGATGGGGGAATCTCGAACTAGGGGACATAGTTACAGAATAAGGGACACTCATTTAAAACTGAGATACGAAGGAATTTCTTCTCTCAGAGGGCAGTGAATATCTGGAATTCTCTACCTCAGAGTTGTGGAGGCTCTCTAAATGTATGCAGTGTACCTTTAAGGCTGTAACAGGATCAGTACTGCTTTAATGCAGCAAGCTCCAGGGACTGAGTCACAGGATGCATTCTCATTGCTGTAGGATACAGCCACTCAGGACCAAGGACACGAGATACAATGTTACCAATTGACATTTGAAACTAGCTGAAAAACTGGCTTTTGACAGTTAATTGACACACACAGACTGTCTGCCAGCATATACTGAAGGAAAAGAGAGCTCTCTTGGTTTATTTAAACCCTATTTATTATACTCTCAGAATTCTGATGTCAAGCCAAATCAATTTTTTAAAAGAAAATAACCAAAATTCTTTAACTACTTAACTGTAATCGCTGAAATTCATTGCTGGAAAAGAAGAGCATCAATTCAACTGCTGTATTAGACAACGGACTGTTCTACTGTCGAAGAACCTTTTTTTCCCATCGGATGGCTGTGAGGACTTCAAGCAATCTTGGACTGTTCCACATTGGAAGATTTCACTTCAGCAGGAGCGTAAATATGCAAGGACACGAATTTTTCTATTTCAAATATTGTTTATATCTTAGTAGGGAATAAGAATTTAGTTTATCTAATTAAACAGTTAATTTGTTGATCTAAAGACATCTGGTTTTTATAGCCTCATTCAGGGGTTAATAGATGGTGCAATTTGGCTGGGTCTTTCTTTAATTTGGAAAGTTTAAAATGATAGGTTAGATGACCTGTGGAGGGGCGGGACTGAATCAACAGTGTGTTGATTGGGGGCTTTGTCTTGAGCGGTTGGTCATAACATATTAATTGGGGGCCCGCTGGAGATTGAATCATATTTAATTCAGTGGCTCACATCAGGGATCAGAATCAGACTAATTTGGAGGGCTCACATTTGGAATCATATTGATTACTCATTTCTGGGATAACATATTTAAACTGGGGTCCTGCGTTTGGCATCATATTTATTTCTCTCGCATTTGGGATCATAGCAATTGGAAACTCGATTGTTGGGATCTAAATCTAATGCCAATTACAAAGAAATAAAAGAACTAGGTCTCTTATAGAATAAGGTACAGTTTATACCATTGTAATGGCATTAGTGGTTGCAGCAGAGTTTTTGGGAAAGCAGAATATTTCCCTAAGTGACTTGATAATTTTAACTAAGAAGACATTAAAAGAATTGGCAGTAAAATTGGGGTTGGAATTGAAATTAGGCGCCAAAAAAAGCAGAGATAATTGACATAATAGCCGAACATCTGGAATTAGTAGATGATGATGATGAAGGGGAATGTGAGGAACAAGAAAGGGAACACGAGAGACAAGAAATAGTAGGTCCGAGAGTGATGCAGTGGTATTGGCTAGGATTCAGTTAGAGACGGAAAAAACTTGAGGGTGAAAAAGAATTAAGAAAACGTGAATTGGAAGACAGGGAGAAAGAGAGAATTTAGGCTAAAAGAGATGGAACTAAGACAAAAGGGTCAGGAAGAGTCTGAATTTAGATCAGGACCCAGCGTGAAGCTGTTTAAGTTTATATAAGCTCTCCCTAAGTTTGAGGAAAGGGACGTAGAAGATTATGAGATGACAAAAATGGCTATTCTCACTACGTATCAGTCAGTCCCTGAAGCTTACCGACAGACGTTTTGGAATTTCAGGAGATTGGTTGGGCTGACTTATGTAGAATTTAAGAGGGCAAAGCAAATTAATTTTGATTGTTGGATACGGGCAGTAAAGATGGAAGCCACATGAGAAGCTTGGAGAACTGATTCTCCTGGAAGTGTTTAAAATTCACTCCCTCCCGGAGTGAGAACTCATGTAGAGAACCAAAAGTTTAAGAGCCAGACAAGCAGCAGAAATCGCTGATGATTTTGAGTTTGTGTATAATCCCAAACCCTTTGTCCGTCACCCCTACAAACCTGAGAAGCATAGAAGGTAGGAGAGTGAAAGCAAGGCAAGGAGATGGGGACAAGAAGAGACAGCTGGGAACGCCCCAGGATCCCCTCCTCAGGCCAGAAAGGAAGGTACTGAGGGTGGAAGTGAGATCCGCAAGCCAAAGTGTTGTCACAAGGTGGGACATCTTCGTTCAGAATGCTGGAAGTTGCGAGGTAAACCCATGGGACTTGTTGGGGGAAACAAAGCTAATGCAGAGAAAGGGGCTCTGACTGAGAGTACAGCAGATCGGGCTGTAGCTTTGACAGCAGCTGTAAAAGCAGATACAAAACCAGTATGAGTGTAGGGGCTGAGAATAAGATACCTGAAAGTTATCGGGAATTTTTGTTGAAAGGAAAACTAACTCCTTATCCCTCAAATGAGTCAGGCAAGCCTATAGTATACTTAGGGCTACAGGAGCAACCCAAACTCTTTTGCTGGGGTAAGATTTTAGTGAAGGGTATTGGCAGGAAGTATATACCCATACCTTTTGTATTGAGTGCGCCTAGAGTGTGACCTAATGTCTGGGATGGTAACTGTAGGAGTTGTCCATAGTTTGCTGGTAGTTGTCCATAGTTTGCTACTCCTATGGAATGATTTGACTGGAGCAAATGTATTCATTTCTCCCATAGTCAATTGTTGTAAAAAACCCATCTGGTTCACTAATGTCCTTTAGGGAAGGAAATCTGCTGTCCTTACCTGATCTGGCCTACATGTGACTCCAGACCCACAGCAATGTGGTTAACTCTTAACTCAGTTGTCAAAGGCAATTAGGGATGGGCAAAAAATGCTGGACTTGACAGTGGCGCCCACATCCCATAAAAGAAAATTTAAAAAATCAGAAGACCCAGAAAAAATTACCTCTCTGTAAAGGAATCCTGCATCTCTTGAGAAAGAAATCCTGTATTTTAAATGTGGCAGATTCCTATTGCCTCCTGTCTCTGAAGAATCCCTGCATCAAATTGTAAAGTTGCCTCCCGAGTTTAAGAAATCCTGAATATTGGAAGTAACCTGTTTCTGCTATACTGCCGTTCTAAGATCAAAGAAGATCCTTGTTGCTGCACACTGATGGAAGACCTTATGTGAAGCCTTCAACTGTTAAAAGTTCTTTGAACACCTACCCATCACAGACTGTTCATCAACCTCGCCTGGAAAGACTTCGAGTGGCATCCAACTATTCGACTTTGGGACACCTCACCAACATCGCCAGCTGGGCTCGCAGTGTGGCGCATTTGCGCATACTGGAAGCTACATATATTAATACACAGGGCACTGTTCTTTGCAGACAGAAAAACATGTACGCACATTGTCCCTGTTTCAGCTAAACAAAGTAAGTGACAGCCATTCACTAGTTCATTCCTCAGGGCAATGCCTTGGCAGTTAACAGTCAGTCACCACAAAATTCTCCATGGCAACAACTCTACCAATTAGAGTCCACTTGCCAACCAATCAGCACTCTCTTCTCATACAGTCTAACTTTGTTGCTTCCCTTACATTGGTATTCTTGCAAATTGTCCTGATGAGTGCAAGACGAAAAGCTCTGACAAAATGTCTCTATTTTCAGCAATGCTACAGAAAACCTGCAGCACTGTTGGTGCACCTACACCAGATGGACTGCAGCAGTTCAAGAACACAGCTCAGCACCACCTTTAAGGGCAATTAGGAATGGGCAACAAATGCTAACCTTGCCAGCGATGCACACATTCCATCAAAGAATAAAAAAAACTGCTGGCTGGGGAATGGAAGAGCTGCTTCCAGATTTGGCCGGGAACAAAAAGCCTGATCCTTGGGATCTGCATCTCCTGCCAGGAACAAGGAACTGTGGGTATCGTAGGATGAAAAATCGCAGCTGTTAACAACTAAAATACATTCTCAACAAGAGTTGATCTCACCCAGTGTGATACTGAGCACCACATACAGAGCAGGCTCCATGCCCAATCTGTAACAAGGCTGTCTGTGTGTGGTGCATCTCTCTCACATACACCTGTTTAAAGCTGTGCCTGTCTATATTAGGATTAGATTAGATTAGGCTTGTATTCACTCGAGTTTAGAAGAATGAAAGGGGATCTCTATAGAAACCTACAAAATTCTAAGAGGACTGGACAAACTAGATGGCGGGGGAATCCAGGACCAGGGGTCACAGTCTAAGGATAAGAGGTAAGCCATTTAGGACTGAGATGAGGAGAGATTTCTTCACCCAGAGAGTGGTGAACCTGTGGAATTCTCTACCACGGAAAGCAGTTCAGGCCAAATCATTAAATATATTCAAGAAAGAGTTAGATATAGTTCTTACGGTAAAGGGATCAAGGGATATGGGGAGAAAGCGGGAACAGGGTATGGATGATCAGCCAAGATCGTAGTGAATGGCAGTGCAGGCTCGAAGGGCCAAATGGCCTACTCCTGTTCCTATTTTTCTATGCTTCTATGTTTCTATTTCAATATGAATCCTGTGGAAACACACTCCCTCTGCACCAGGTACTGCATTTGTTTTTGATTATTTTATTATGAAAAATACCTATTTCCACATTGAGATCACAGCTTTCACGACCCCTGAATATCCCTTTGTTCCTAACAACTAACAGTACACAGCCCGAGACCTGCCCTGCACTTTGAAATAGTGCCACACACCCAACAGGACAGATGGGCCTCGGTTTAAAGTCTTATCCAAAAGACAGCACTCCGACAGTGCGGCGCTCCGTCAGTACTGACCCTGTGACAGTGCGGCGCTCCCTCGGTACTGACCCTCCGACAGTGCGGTGCTCCCTCGGTACTGACCCTCCGACAGTGCGGCCCTCCCTCGGTACTGACCCTCCGACAGTGCGGCCCTCCCTCGGTACTGACCCTGCGACAGTGCAGCACTCCCTCGGTACTGACCCTGCGACAGTGCGGCACTCCCTCAGTACTGACCCTCCGACAGTGTGACACCCCCTCAGTACTGACCCTCCGACAGTGTGACACTCCCTCAGTACTGACCCTCCGACAGTGCAGCACTCCCTCAGTACTGACCCTGCGACAGTGCAGCACTCCCTCAGTACTGACCCTCTGACAGTGCAGCGCTCCCCCAGTCTAGCCACTGGGAGTTTCAGCCTGGATTTTGTGCTCAAGTCTCTGGAGTGGGGCTTGAACCCATGACCCTCTGATTCAGGGGCAAGTGTGTTACCTTAATAACACCAAAACCACACAGAAAAAGTCCCCAGGAATTAATTAGTTGCCAGTGGGAACGACCAGTGTGAACGTCTTCCATTTAATGACTTGTTTCCCCGAGCACTTGGGATTTCACAGTCTTTGCCTGTAGCTCCTCCATTCCCTTGCGGATACGTTCTATCACTGGTTTGTCACCCTTTGACTCAGCTTGTTTCAGAGCCTCCTCATAGACCTGTTTTGCTTCGCTGTAGTTCCCTGCTGGCAGAACAGAAAGAAACAGTGGTGGATAAAGGTATAAAACCCACTTCCTGCTGCCTGGGCTCCTAAGCTCTGGAATCTTTGGAATTTTCTACCCCAGAGGGCTGTGGATTGTTGAATATAATTAACACTGAGATCAACTGATTTTTTGATCTCTCAGGGAATCAAGGGGTATGGGGAGCGGGTGGGAAAGTAGAGCTGAGGCAGAAGATCAACCATGATCATACTGAATGGCTGAGCAGGCTCGAGGGGCTGAATGGTCTACTCTTGCTCATATTTCTTATGTTCTTAATTCCCTAAACCTCTCCACCTCTCCCTCTCCTCAAAACCTACCTCGTTGACTAACCTTTAGGTCGCCTGACCTAATACCTCCTTATTTGGCTCATTGCCATATGGCTCCTGTGAAGCATGTTGGAATATATTAATCCCCCCGCCCCCAAACCTCCCACCACCCCATATCCCCAGACTAATCAGAAGTGACCCTCCCTCCTCCCTGTACAGGGGTGCAACCCCACCCACCCTCCCCCACACCAATCCCTGTCCAGCTCTCGGTGGTTTAACAGCGACATTACCTCTGTGCATGAGAACTCCGGCCAAGTTACTGTGAATCACGTATTCATCTGGGTGGCTGGTCTCTTTCGCCAGGTTTGACGCCCTTTTGACATATTCATAGGCCTGGTCATGATGGCCCTTCATGTCTAGTACGGTGGCCAGATCATTCATCAGCACCACTGCCTGTGGGAGAGAGAGAGAGAGAGAGAGAGAGAGAGAGAAAGTGAGCACACGTGGTCAGGGCTAGACACACTTCAGGAGGTACAGCAAACTGGCTGAGCGCAGGTTAATGGGGAGGCTCTAGGAGGGACTAATGCAACAACACATTCATATCAAACTACTACACACAGAGATTCAGGCATCAGAGAATAGCACTGCACAAAAAGAGACCATTCCACCCATTGAGCCTGTGCCAGCTCTTTCAAAGAGTAATCCAGTTAGTCCCACTCCCCTGCTCTTTCCCCATAGCCCTGCAATTTTTTTTCCCTTCAAGTATTTCTCCAATTTCCTTTTGAAAGTTATTATTGAATCTACTTCCACCTTCCTTTTAGGCAGATCACAACAACTCGCAATGAGATAAAGCGTTTCCTCATATTGTCTCTGGTTCCTTTGACCATCACATTAAATCTGTTCTGTCTCGTTATCCACCATTCATCGACTGGAAACGGTTTCTCCTTATTTACTCTATCTCAACTCTCCATGATTTCAAACACCTCTATTAAAACTCAACTTAACCTTCTCTGCTATAAGCTGAACAGCCCCAGCTTAGAGTCATATAGTCATTTACAGCACAGAAGGTGCCCAGTCAGCCCATCAAGTCCATGCCGGCTGTCCACGGAGCTATCTGGTCAGTCCTATTCCCTGTTCTATCCCCGCAGCCCTCGTTACAACTGAGGCAGGAGGAGTGCACTGTCTTTCTCTAGTTTCACTTCTCCACAGGTCACAACATACATTTAAATGTTTATTCAGTTACCGATACAGCCAATTATATATTCCATTTTTATTTCAGAATAAAATCCACCAACCAGGTTCCTTTAATAAACAAAATTATCACTTTGTTATAAAACAAGACATTCATTAAGACTGAAATATAAAATTTCCCTTCTAACTTAGCCCAACGTCAACACACACACACACACAAACACTGGTTAAAGAAAAAAATAAAGAGGTTTTCTCTGCAGAGATCACTTTATAACAAAAAAAAACTTTGGCCGAATACTTGTTAATTCTTGAAAGAAAAGGATAAGATCATACACTGGATTCTCAGAGTTTCTCAGAAAGCTGAGAAAGCATGAGCTGGGTGCTTCTCTCAGCAGGCTGCAAACCCAACTGACTCAGAACAGTCCAAAACGAAATCAACTCTTGACCACCATAAATCTTGACCACCATAAATCTTGACATGTCACTTCTCTGTAAACAACTCCCCCTAGTCACCAAGGCTCCTGTTGTTTATTTAGCTCAAGACATGTGGCATCCAGTAAGGGTTGTTTTTAAACAGAAAGCCCAAGTCCCAAAGTCCTTCCAGTGATTTTTTTTTTAAAAACTAAAGTCCAACATCTATGAAATCAATTCAGTCCCCCAAAGGAATCCATTTCCAAAATTTTTAAACACGAGTCCTCAAAAAATATTTAAAAATGGAAGTACTTTCATAACACCCTGGAAGTTTATTTCCATCCTTCTGAAATCATTCATCATCTCCACTTCCACCATCCTCGTAGGCAGAAGTTCCAGGCCATTACCATTCGCTGCAGAAAAATGTTCTTCCTCACATCCCCCTGCATTTTTTGCCCAAAACCTTCAATCTGTGTCTCCTAGTCCTTGTACCATTTGTTAATGGGAACAGTTTTTCTTTGTCTAACGTATCTAAGCCTGTCATAATCTTGTACACCTCTATTAAATCTCCCCTCAATCTCCTTTGCTCTAGGGAGAACAGACCCAGTTTTTCAACATAACTTTGTAACTAAAATCCTCCATCCCTGGAACCATTCTGGTAAATCTCCTCTGCATCCTCTCAAGGACCCTCACATCCTTCTTAAAAAGTGTGGTGACCAGAACTGGATGCAATACTATAGCTGGGGTCTAACTAGAGCTTTATAAAGATTCCGCATAAATTCCCTGCTTTTGTACTCATTGCCTCTATTTACAAAGCCCAAGATCCCATACACTTTACTAACCACTCTCTCAATATGTATTGTTACTTTCAAAGATCGGTGCACAAGAACCCCTCCAGGTCTCTCTGTTCCTTCACACTCTTTAGAACTGTGCCATTAAGTGCACATTGCCTCTCCCTATCTCTTCTGCCAAAATACATCACCTCACACTTGTCAGTATTAAATTCCATCTTCCACCTCTCTGCCCATTCTACTAGACTATCTATGACCTGTTGCAGGTGGTTCGTATCATTCTCACTGCCACACCTCCAAGTTTGGCATCATCAGCAAATTTTGAAATTTTACTCTGAATTCCAATATGTTATATATTATATATATATTGCAAAAAATCAGTGGTCCTAGCACTGACCCTTGGGGAACACCACTATCTACCATCCTCCAGTCTGAAAAACAACCATTTACTACGACTCGCTGTTTTCTGTCCTTAAGTCTATTTTTTATCCAAGCTGACCCTCCTATTCTATGACCCTCAATTTTGTTAACCAGCCTTTTATGTGGTACTTTGTCAAACTCTTTCTTAAAATCCATATAAACAACATGCACCACATTCCCTTCATCAACTTTCTCCGTTACTTCATCAAAAAATTCAATTAGGTTAGTCAAGCATGATCTGTCTTTTACAAATCCACGCTGGCTCTCCTTAATTAACTCAAACCTCTCCAAGTGCCTGTTGATATTTTCCCTGATTGTTTCTAAAACCTTACTCACCACAGATGTTAAACTAACTGTTCTTACACCCTTTCTTGAATAAGGGCATCACATTTGCCACTCTGCAATCCTCTGGCACCACCCCAGTATCTGGGGAAGATTGGAAGATTAATGCAAGCCCTTCCACTATCTCTATCCCCAATTCCTTTAGCAACCTGGGATGCAAGCCATCTGGACCAGGTGAATTATACACCCTAGAATAGCCAGCCTTTCCAGTACATGCTGCTTCTCAATTTTCACCCCATCCATTACTTCCACTATCTCTGCTTCTACTGATATTTTGTCAGATGCCATATCTTTAGTAAACACTGATACAAAATACTTAAATATTTTAGCTATACTCTGCGCGTATATTACCCTCTTTGTCCGTAATAGGCCCCTCCCCGCCTCTTACTACCCGCTTACTATTCGCATGCTGGTGGAAGATTTTTGGGTTCTCTGTTATTTTAGCTGCCATTCTACTCTCATATTCTCTCCTTGCCAGTCTTATTTTCCTCTTCACTTCCCCTCTCGACTTAATGTAATCAGCCTGATTCTCGTTTGAAGAATTCATCTGATATGCCACACATCCTTCGCTTAGTTTCATCAAATCCTCTTGCTCCTTCGTTATCTAAGGAGCCCTGGCTTTGGTTCCTTTACCCTTCACCTTGTTCAAATATTCCTAGCCTGTACCTGAAGCGTCTCATCCTTAAAAATAAATCATTGTTCTGTTACAGTTTTTCCTGTCAGTCTTTTGTTCCATTTTACCCTGGCTGGATCCCCTCTCATCCCACTGAAGTTAGCCCTCTTCCAGTTTGGAAGTTCTACTTTAGATTGTTCCTTGCTCTTCTCCATTACTAAACTAAACCTTATGATACAATGATCACTCCTACCCAAGTGCTCCCCCACAGACACTTGGTCCACTTGGCCCACCTCATTTCCCAGCACCAGTTCCAGCAATGCCTCCTTTCTAGTTGGGCTGTGAACATACTGATCAAGAAAGCTCTCCTGAACACATTTCAGAAATTCCTCCCCCTCCTTAACCCTTTACTCCAACATTATCCCAATCAATATTTGGAGAATTAAAGTCCCCCAATATCACCACTATATAGTTCTTGCACATCTCTGTGATTTCCCTGCAGATTTGCTCCTCTATCTCTCTCTCATTATTTGGAGGTGTATAGAAATACCCCCAATGGTCTGATCATAATCTTTTTGCTTCTCAACTCTAACCAAATGAATTCTGTCCTTGCCCCCTCAAGGACATCCTCCCTTTCCAACATTACACCATTTTCCTTAATCAGTACTGCCACCCCACCTCCCTTTTTTCCTTATATTAAAGCAAAATACTGCAGCTGCTAGAAATCTGAAATAAAAACAAGAAATACTCAGCAGGTCTGGCAGTATCTGTGGGGAGAGAAGCAGAGCTAATGTTTCAGGTCAGTGACCTTTCTTCAGAACATTCTGAGGAAGGGTCACTGACCTGAAATGTTAACTCTGCTTCTCTCTCCACAGATGCTGCCAGACCTGCTGAGTATTTCCAGCATTTCTTGTTTTTATCCCTTTTTTCTTCTCTGTCTTTTCTAAACACTTTGTATCCTTGAATATTAAGTGCCCAGTCCTCAACATTTTTAAGCCACGTTTCTGTTATTGCCACATCATATTCCCAAACAGCTATTTGTGCTTGTACCTCACCAACCTTATTCACACTTTGCGTGTTTACATACATGCATTCAAAACCTGCCTTTGCCTTCCTTGTAGTCGTACTCAGTCTGCTCCTATCTAATATGGAACTACTTCCTTCTCTGGTATTGTCCAACACTCTGACTTCTTTATGCTTCTTATTCCTCTTTTCTACTTCTATATCCTGGTGCCCACCCCCCTGCCGATTTAGCTTAAACCCTTCTCAACCATACTCCTGAACCTCCCCACAAGGACATGTGTCCCAGTTCTGTTGAGGTACAATCTGTCCCTTTTGAATAGGTGCCTCCTGCCACAGAACTTGTCCCAATGCCCAATGAATCTGAACCCCTCCGTCCTGCACCGTACTTCAAGCCACGCATTGATCCTCCCTATTTTCCTATTTCCACTCTCGCTAGCACATGGCACTGGGAGCAATCCAGAGATTTAACTTCCTCCCTAGCTCCTGAAAATCTGACTGTATGACCTCAGTACCTGACCTCTCTATGTCATTGGTACCAACGTGTACCACAACTTCTGGTTCACTCCCTTCCCCCTGCAGCATGTCCTGCACCCTCTCCATGATGTCCTTTACCGTGGCACCAGGGAGGCAACACACCATGCGGGACTCAGGATAACAGTTACAGAATTGCCTGTCACCTATAACAACTGTATTTCTGCACTTTGCTGCTCCCTCCCATGCCCATTGGTGCCATGGTCTGGACTGCACTCCTTCAAGGTGTCATCACTCCCAGCAGTCTCCAAAGCGGAGAACCTGTTCGAGAGTGGCGCACACCCCGCAGACCCCTGCACGTTCTATCCTTCCGGATAGCCACTCACCTAATGTCCTGAACTCTCACTGCCTGTGGGATGACCATCTCCTGGAACAACTCCTGTCTCTCCACATAACTGAGGTCTCTGATCCCTGGAACCATTCTTGTAAATCATTTCTGCACTGTTTCTAATGCCTTCACGTCCTTCCTAAAACATGAAGCTCATTTTGGACACAATATTCCTGTTGCGGCCTAACCAGCGTTTCACAAAGGTTTAGCATAACTCCCCGACTTTTGTACTCTACTCCATTAACCTCATAGTTAGATAATCTTTCATCTGAAGGAAGGTCATCGATCTGAAACGTTAACTCTATTTCTCGTTCCACAGATGCTGGGGAGCAGGATGACCTGGGGGAGCAAGGTGGCGGGACAGCCCAGGGGAGCGGTGGGGAGGGCTGAAGGGGGACTGCTGCAGCAGGTTACCTGTGGGTGAGTCTCGCCCTGCACCTGTTGACAGATTGCCAGTGCCTTCTCGTACAGACTTGCTGCTAACTCCAGCTGCTTCTGGCTCACCAGGTAGCGAGCACACGAGTCCAGGCTCATCCCCAGTAACAGGCGGGTATTGTCCTTCTCATCAGCTGCAAAACAAACCAGTGAAAAAAAACAAAAACACACCTTTCACTCAAAGGCAGGCTTGCATTTCTATAACGCCTCTCACATCCTCACAATGTCCCAAAGCCACTGAAGTGCTTTTGAAGTATAGTCGCTGTTGTAATGTAGGAAACATAGCAGCCAAGTCATGCACAGCAAGATCCCACAAACATCAATATGATACTGACCAGTTAGTCTATTTTAGTGATGTTGCTTGGGGATAAATATTGACCCCAGGAAACACCCCTTCTCTAATTATCCTTTATGGCCACCTAAGAGGGCAGATGGGCCATCAGTTTAACGTCTCATCCGAGAGACAGCGCGGCACTCCCTCAGTGCTGCTCCACCGACAGCGCGGCACTCCCTCAGTGCTGCTCCACCGACAGCGCGGCACTCCCTCAGTGCTGCTCCACCGACAGCGCGGCACTCCCTCAGTGCTGCTCCACCGACAGTGCGGCACTCCCTCTGTCTATGCCTGGGTAATACCAGACAAGGGCAACAGTGGGGATGGTACAGAGACCCTTCGTGCCAAGGGGCAGAGGGGGAGTTGGACTATTACAGATCTACAGCAAACCAAGCAAGAACCTCACTTGCTTTACTGGGATTAAACAGCAGAGGGCAGTCTTTATCGTTCATTCATTCTTGGTATGTGACTGTCACTGGCAAGGCCAGCATTTGTTACCCAACCCTTATTAGTCTCGAGGTGGTGAGAGTGAGCTGCCTTCTTGAACCACTGCAGTCTGTGTGGTTAAAGTGCAGCCACCGTGCATGGGTAGCGAAAGGAATCGATCACACTGTGACCTGAGGTTTAACCAGGCTGAGTGCAGACATGAGAACTGATCCCATCAACAGACAATCTTACCCGACAGGGTTTCTTCAGGAACAGTTTTCTGACTCTGAACTTTCTCTTCCAGGGTCTCAATGCACCACTTGTACCCCTCCACTGCTAAACTGTGCCTGCAACAGGCAGAAAGGAACAAACATCAATGTCACTCACGCAGTTTCAAGAAAGGAGGAAGACAGAAAACAGGAAACTATAGACCAGTTAGCCTAACATCTGTCATTGGGAAAATGCTAGAAGTCATTATTGAGGAACTACTAGCAGGACATTTAGAAAAACATAATGCAATCAGGCAGAGTCAACATGGTTTTATGAAAAGGAAATCATGTTTGACAAATTTATTCGAGTCCTTTAAGGATGTAACAAGCCGGATGGATAAAGGGGAACCAGTAGATGTCGTGCATTTGGATTTCCAAAAGGCATTTGAGAAGGTGCCACATAAAAACTACACAAGATCAGAGCTCATGGTGTTGGGGGTCGATATACTAGCATGGATAGAGGATTGGCTAACAGGAAATAAATGGGGCATTTTCAGGCTGGCAATCTGTAACTAGTGGAGTGCCACAGGGACCAGTGCTGGGACCTCAACTATTAATGATTTATATTAATGACTTGGATGAAGGGACTGAGTGTATTGTAGCCAAATTTGTTAACGATACAAAGATAGGTAGGAAAGCAAGTTGTGAGGAGGACACAAAGTGTCTGCAAAGGGATATAGAGAGGGGAAGTGAGTGGGCAAAAATTTGACAGATGCAGTATAATGTAGGAAAGTGTGATGTTGTCCACTTTGGCAGGAAGAATAGAAAATGGATTATAATATTATTTAAATGGTGACACTGCAGAATGCTGCAGTACAGAGGGATCTGGATGTCCTTGTACATGAATCACAAAACATCAGCATGCAGGTACAGTAAGTAATTAGGAACATAAATGGAATGTTGGCCTTTATTGCAAGAGGGATGGAGCATAAAAGTAGGGAAGTCTTGCTACAACTGTTCAGGGCATTGGTGACACCACACCTAGAGTACTGAGTACAGTTTTGGTCTCCTGATTTAAGAAGGGATATACTTGCCTAGGAAGCAGTTCAGAGAAGGTTCACTAGGTTGATTCCTGGGATGAAGGGGTTGTCTTAAAAGGAAATGTTGAGCAGGTTGGGCCTCTACTCATTGGAGTTTAGAAGAATGAGAAGTGATCTTATTGAAACATGGGTCTATCTTTTATGACACAGATGAGGAGGAATTTCTTCTCTCAGAGGGTTGTTATTCTTTGGAATTCTCTTCCCCAGACAGCAGTGGAGGCTGGATCAATGAATATATTCAAGGCTGAGTTAGACAGATTTTGATCTACAAGGGAGTCAAGGGTTATGGTGGACAGGCAGGAAAGTGGAATTAAGGCCACAATCAAATCAGCCACGATCTTATTAAATGGTGGAGCAGGCTCGAGGGGCCGAATGGCCTACTCCTGCTCCTATTTATGGTCTTGCAAGTTTCACCCAGGCTGTTTACACAGTCACGGGTGATCTAAAGGATTTGATAGGGCCGATAGAGAGAAACTATTTCCTCAGGTGGGGGGGAGTCCAGAACAAGGGGGAAAAACCTTTAAATTAGATCCAGGCTGTTCAGGGGTGATGTCAGGAAGCACTTCTTCACACAAAGGGGAGTGGAAATCTGGAATTCTTTCCCTGTTGAGAATGGGGATCAATTGAAAATTCCAAAACTGAGTTGATAGATTTTTGTTTGGTAAGGGGACGGAAAGTGCAATTATTCTGGATGGGTCCTTGTCAGATAGCACGGACGTGATGGGCTGAATGGCCTTCTTACGTGCTGTATATTTCTATGATTCTATGATTGAGGGTTTCAGAGCCAAGGCAGATAGATGGAGTTAAGATACAGATCAGCCATGATGTAACTGAATGGTGGAACAGGTTCGAGGGGCTGAATGGTCTCCTTTGGTTCCTGTGGTCCCACCTCGCCTTTCCTTCTGGCCCTCAATGGAACTGATCCGCCCCCAGCCTACTCGGGCTGCAAGATCCAGGCACAGCAAGGCTTTCTGGGCTCTCCCCCCACCTCCAACCCTCTGAAGAAGGAAGCACAGGGTACAGCTGCTAGCCCGCAGCCCTTGCCTACCTCCCCACCCAGTGGAAAGCCCCATTAGTACTGAGAGAGCAGAATGACCGGCTATTGGACCATGGGGGGAAAACACACTACAATCAGGTGGTGAGGAGATGTGGCTCAGACCAGCTCCTCTCCCCGCGTACAGGGAGGTCCCGCTCAGTTACCTTCACAGCCAGTGAACCTCAACCAAGGGATGGGCAACAAATGCTGGTCTAGCCTGTGAAGCCCACATCCCATGAAAGAATATACATAAAAAAGGTAAAAGATGCTTTTAAACATCCAGTCTCGTGTGTTTAGAGGGAGAGATCGATGGGCTACTGGTCTTTTTCAGTGAGGGTCAGCGTGCAGTCCTGACACTTGGAGTGGTGGTTGGGGGGCATAGGGCAGGTCTCAGCAGTCTGTGGAAGAGCACCCCGTCAAACCTGGGATCACACGGCAAGAACAGCAACACAGGCAAATTATCAGACAGTGGCCATGGAACCTATAACCCGGGAAGAAGCACTACCCGTGCACCCTGTACCCCAGCACCTGTGGGGAAATGGATTCCCAAAGACATGGGAGGCGGGTTTGCTGCTCCAAATGTACTCACTGCTCTGTGCTTGCGTAGATGCTGCACAACTTGAGGGACATCTCAATCACTGCATTATCATCCTGCAGGAGGGAAGAGAGAAACAAGTTAGACATTACATTACACGCACACGATCTCTACCCATCACGGTGCCTTGGCAAAAGGGTCAGTGATCCGCACCAACACAGAAAGCAGGCACAGGCATTTTATCATTTCAGGTAATGTTTAAAACACTCAAGAAGCTCGAGCCCATCCAGGACACAGCTGCCCACTTGATTGGCACCCCATCCACCACCTTAAACATTCACTCCCTCCACCACTGTCGCGCGGTGGCAGCAGTGTGTACCATCTACAAGATGCACTGCAGCAACTCACCAAGCCTCCTTTGACAGCACCTTCCAAACCCGCGACCTCTACCAACTAGAAGGACAAGGCAGCAGATGTATGAGAACACCATGCGGCACAGTGACGCAGTGGTTAGCACCGCAGCCTCACAGCTCCAGCGACCCGGGTTCAATTCTGGGTACTGCCTATGTGGAGTTTGCAAGTTCTCCCTGTGTCTGCGTGGGTTCCCGCCGGGTGCTCCGGTTTCCTCCCACATGCCAAAGACTTGCAGGTTGATAGGTAAATTGGCCATTATAAATTGCCACTAGTATAGGTAGGTGGTAGGGAAATATAGGGACAGGTTAGGATGTGGTAGGAATATGGGATTAGTGTAGGATTAGTATAAATGGGTGGTTAATGGTCGGCACAGACTCGGTGGGCCGAAGGGCCTGTTTCAGTGCTAGATCTCTTAAAAAAAAAAACCACCACCTGCAACTTCCCCTCCAAGTCACACACCATCCTGACTTGGAACTATATCGCCGTTCCTTCACAGTCGCTGGGTCAAAATCCTGGAACTCCCTCCCTGTGGGTGTATCTACCCCACATAGACTGCAGCAGTTCAAGAAGGCAGCTCACCACCACCTTCTCAAGGGCAATTAGGGATGGGCAATAAATGCTGGCCTAGCCAGCGACACCCAAATTCCAAGATGAATATTTTATTAAAATGGCATACTCAGATGATAATACACTTACCTGCTGTGTCCCAGATCCCAGCAGGAAGCCCATAGCTGCTTTAAAGAGCTTCTCGGCCTGAGCGAGAGGAAGAGAGAGAGATGGAGAAGTTGAGAAGCTATTGTTTAAATATGCAAGACGGATACAAGCATGGGTGGGTTTGGGGTGGTGGGGGGGGGGGGGTGGGAACCAGCGGAGGTTAGGAACAGGAGGTTGTTGAAAGGACGAGTGGGGGTGGGAGGTGGGGGGGGGTGGTGGAAGAGGAAGGTGTTGGCAGGACGGGCGATTGGGGATGGTTTTAGGTTGAGCTGGGCTGGTCATTTTGCTCACTCACATTGAGCAGATCTCCTCGGAGAAACGCCAGGTTGGCCATCTGCAGAGAACACCGGAGAGAGAGAGAGACACCAGCATCAGAGAAACAATGAATACACAAAACAAAGACAACATCTACAGCGAGCACATCACAGCACTGACGAGACAGCCAGAGAGTCTAACATACTAAAACACCCTCAGTGGTATCACAGAGGAAAAGATGATGTTGGAGCCCTGGCTGCCCCTCCGACAGCGAGGCCCTCCCTCAGCACTGACCCTCCGACAGTGCGGCGCTCCCTCAGTACTGTACTCCGACAGTGCGGCGCTCCCTCAGTACTGACCCTCCGACAGTGAGGCCCTCCCTCAGTACTGACCCTCCGACAGTGAGGCCCTCCCTCAGTACTGACCCTCCGACAGTGCGGCGCTCCCTCAGTACTGTACTGCGACAGTGCGGCGCTCCCTCAGTACTGACCCTCCGACAGTGAGGCCCTCCCTCAGTACTGACCGTCCGACAGTGAGGCCCTCCCTCAGTACTGACCCTCCGACAGTGAGGCCCTCCCTCAGTACTGACCCTCCGACAGTGAGGCCCTCCCTCAGTACTGACCCTCCGACAGTGAGGCCCTCCCTCAGTACTGACCCTCCGACAGTGAGGCCCTCCCTCAGTACTGACCCTCCGACAGTGTGGCGCTCCCTCATCACTGACCCTCCGACAGTGCGGCGCTCCCTCAGTATTGACCCTCCGACAGTGTGGCGCTCCCTCAGCACTGACCCTCCGACAGTGCGGCGCTCCCTCAGCACTGACCCTCCGACAGTGCGGCGCTCCCTCAGCACTGACCCTCCGACAGTGCGGTGCTCCCTCAGTACTGTCCCTCCGACAGTGCGGCGCTCCCTCAGTACTGTCCCTCCGACAGTGCGGCGCTCCCTCAGTACTGTCCCTCCGACAGTGCGGCGCTCCCTCAGTACTGTCCCTCCGACAGTGCGGCGCTCCCTCAGTACTGTCCCTCCGACAGTGCGGCGCTCCCTCAGTACTGTCCCTCCGACAGTGCGGCGCTCCCTCAGTACTGACCCTCCGACAGTGCGGCGCTCCCTCAGTACTGACCCTCCGACAGTGCGGCGCTCCCTCAGTACTGACCCTCCGACAGTGCGGCGCTCCCTCAGTACTGACCCTCCGACAGTGCGGCGCTCCCTCAGTACTGACCCTCCGACAGTGCGGCGCTCCCTCAGTACTGACCCTCCGACAGTGCAGCACTCCCTCAGTACTGACCCTCCGACAGTGCGGCACTCCCTCAGTACTGACCCTCCGACAGTGCAGCGCTCCCTCAGTACTGCACTGAGAGTGTCAGTGTAGAATGTGAACTCAAGTCTCTAGTGTGGGTGTCGAACCCAGACTGAAAGTGATGCGGGGTCAGTCTGGCACTCTTGTGTCTGTATATAAAACTGGAGAAAGATTGCTTTGTACCGGGTGTCCGATACATGCTGGGTTCTGCAGGTTTTGTTTATGTTGGAGGAAACTGAAGCAAACAAAGCCTTGACACGTGACAGCCCACCCCGCACTCGCAGACAGGCGGCAGCCCACCCCGCACTCGCAGACAGGCCGCAGCCCACCCCGCACTCGCAGACAGGCCGCAGCCCACCCCGCACTCGCAGACAGGCCGCAGCCCACCCCGCACTCGCAGACAGGCGGCAGCCCACCCCGCACTCGCAGACAGGCGGCAGCCCACCCCGCACTCGCAGACAGGCGGCAGCCCACCCCGCACTCGCAGACAGGCGGCAGCCCACCCCGCACTCGCAGACAGGCGGCAGCCCACCCCGCACTCGCAGACAGGCGGCAGCCCACCCCGCACTCGCAGACAGGCCGCAGCCCACCCCGCACTCGCAGACAGGCCCGCAGCCCACCCCGCACTCGCAGACAGGCCGCAGCCCACCCCGCACTCGCAGACAGGCCGCAGCCCACCCCGCACTCGCAGACAGGCCGCAGCCCACCCCGCACTCGCAGACAGGCCGCAGCCCACCCCGCACTCGCAGACAGGCCGCAGCCCACCCCGCACTCGCAGACAGGCCGCAGCCCACCCCGCACTCGCAGACAGGCCGCAGCCCACCCCGCACTCGCAGACACGACACAGCCCACCCCGCACTCGCAGACACGACACAGCCCACCCCGCACTCGCAGACACGACACAGCCCACCCCGCACTCGCAGACACGACACAGCCCACCCCGCACTCGCAGACACGACACAGCTCACCCCGCACTCGCAGACACGACACAGCTCACCCCGCACTCGCAGACACGACACAGCTCACCCCGCACTCGCAGACACGACACAGCTCACCCCGCACTCGCAGACACGACACAGCTCACCCCGCACTCGCAGACACGACACAGCTCACCCCGCACTCGCAGACACGACACAGCTCACCCCGCACTCGCAGACACGACACAGCTCACCCCGCACTCTCAGACACGACACAGCCCACCCCGCACTCTCAGACACGACACAGCCCACCCCGCACTCGCAGACAGGCGACAGCCCACCCCGCACTCGCAGACAGGCGACAGCCCACCCCGCACTCGCAGACACGACACAGCTCACCCCGCACTCGCAGACACGACACAGCTCACCCCGCACTCGCAGACACGACACAGCCCACCCCGCACTCGCAGACACGACACAGCTCACCCCGCACTCGCAGACACGACACAGCTCACCCCGCACTCGCAGACACGACACAGCTCACCCCGCACTCGCAGACACGACACAGCCCACCCCGCCCTCAGACATGTGCGTGAAACACAAAGGTTCTGCTTCCTAACATGAGGGAGCTTCAATATTCAGCTCAGGTGTACCATTAGCAGGCGCAAGAGGAATCAATCCCGTGTGGCGAAGGAACAGGAGAGACTGAAATCCAGCTGATAAACAGTGGCAGAGCAGCACCCCCCACCATCCTACTCCCGACAGACAGCCCATAGCCCCTCGGCTATTGTGGGACCACACCCTCGCCCACAGAACCTCTCCCTGTCCCCCTCCCAGAGCTTCTTGGACACTCTGGGACCTTGCCTCCTACCTGAATGTAGGTGTAGCTGATGGCCTGGTTGTTGTGTGACTGCTGGGCAAGATTTAGAGCCTGGTGCAAGAAATGGTCAGCATCCTCCAGATTCCCCGTCATGGCACTCAGCTGCGGGGAGTCAGAGGCTGTTAACAGGTTTTCAATCGACCTCCCTCCCTCCTCATTTACATCCAAATAACGTCTGAACAGAGGCAACACAATCATCGTGTAGAACAGCAACACAGCCTGCTCCACCATTCAATCACATCACAAACAATAAGACTTGCATTTCTATAGTGCCTTTCGCATCCGCAGGACGTCTCAAATGGCTTTACAGCCAATGAAGCACTTCTGCCGTTTGTCACTGTAGTAACATAGGAAACACAGCAGCCAAATAGTGCACAGCAAGATTCCACAACTTCAACGTGTTAATAACCACATCTGTTTTACTGATGTTGACTAAGGACATATAACGGCAGGACACCAGACAGAACTCCCCTGCCCCTCTTCAAAACAGTAGCCATGGGATCTTCTACGTCCACCTGAGAGAGCAGGACAGGGCCTCGGCTTCGAAGAATAGCACCTCCGACAGCGCAGCACTCCCTCGGTACTCGGAGTGGCAGCCTAGATTCTGTGTTGAAGCCTCTGGAGTGGAGGTTGAATCCACAATGTTCTTAGGCAGGAGTACGAGAGGTGAGAGTGCTGCCTGCTGAGCCATGGCTGTCTTGTGTACCTCACCTCCGTGCTCCAAACCCCTCGATGCTAATATCTAACAAATATCCACCAATCTGACCCTCTTGGGGGGAGGAGAGGGTTCCAGATGCAGTGGACACACCACCCTGTATAGCCTGAGATAACTGGGGTCCCCGTGATGCAGGCTTGGATCTGAACTGGCCTGGGGGAGCTTGTATCCCCTCCCCACTCCCCAGAGGTAATTGTTTGGAACTCGCGCAGCCGATGGGTGGAGTCAAAGTACCAAACCTTTGCCTTTTTGATCAGCAGGATAATCTCATCCTCCATGTTTTGATGTTCCTTCTCATCGCGGGGTGAACAGTCGGGTGGCAGCAAGAAACGCTGGAGAGAATAATCACAACAGTTAGCTTCGAAAACAGGACAGAGAGCGGGGGGCGGTGAGTTGGGGATTTGGGGGGGGGGGGTCGGTGAGGTGGGGATTGGGGGGAGGGTCGGTGAGGTGGGGATTGGGGGGAGGGTCGGTGAGGTGGGGATTGGGGGGAGGGTCGGTGAGGTGGGGATTGGGGGGAGGGTCGGTGAGGTGGGGATTGGGGGGGGGTCGGTGAGGTGGGGATTGGGGGGGGGTCGGTGAGGTGGGGATTGGGGGGGGGTCGGTGAGGTGGGGATTGGGGGGGGTCGGTGAGGTGGGGATTGGGGGGGGGTCGGTGAGGTGGGGATTGGGGGGGGTCGGTGAGGTGGGGATTGGGGGGGGGGTCGGTGAGGTGGGGATTGGGGGGGGGTCGGTGAGGTGGGGATTGGGGGGGGGGTCGGTGAGGTGGGGATTGGGGGGGGGTCGGGTGAGGTGGGGATTGGGGGGGGGTCGGTGAGGTGGGGATTGGGGGGGGGTCGGTGAGGTGGGGATTGGGGGGGGGTCGGTGAGGTGGGGATTGGGGGGGTCGGTGAGGTGGGGATTGGGGGGGGATCGGTGAGGTGGGGATTGGGGGGGGATCGGTGAGGTGGGGATTGGGGGGGGATCGGTGAGGTGGGGATTGGGGGGGGGATCGGTGAGGTGGGGATTGGGGGGGGGTCGGTGAGGTGGGGATTGGGGGGGGGGTCGGTGAGGTGGGGATTGGGGGGGGGTCGGTGAGGTGGGGATTGGGGGGGGGGTCGGTGAGGTGGGGATTGGGGGGGGGTCGGTGAGGTGGGGATTGGGGGGGGTCGGTGAGGTGGGGATTGGGGGGGGGGGTCGGTGAGGTGGGGATTGGGGGGGGGGTCGGTGAGGTGGGGATTGGGGGGGGGGTCGGTGAGGATTGGGGGGATTGGGGGGGGGGGGGGGTCGGTGAGGTGGGGATTGGGGGGGGGGTCGGTGAGGTGGGGATTGGGGGGGGGTCGGTGAGGTGGGGATTGGGGGGGGGTCGGTGAGGTGGGGATTGGGGGGTGGTCGGTGAGGTGGGGATTGGGGGGGGGTCGGTGAGGTGGGGATTGGGGGGGGGTCGGTGAGGTGGGGATTGGGGGGGGGTCGGTGAGGTGGGGATTGGGGGGGGGTCGGTGAGGTGGGGATTGGGGGGGTGGGTCGGTGAGGTGGGGATTGGGGGGGGGGTCGGTGAGGTGGGGATTGGGGGGGGTCGGTGAGGTGGGGATTGGGGGGGGGTCGGTGAGGTGGGGATTGGGGGGGGGTCGGTGAGGTGGGGATTGGGGGGGGGTCGGTGAGGTGGGGATTGGGGGGGGGTCGGTGAGGTGGGGATTGGGGGGGGGTCGGTGAGGTGGGGATTGGGGGGGGGTCGGTGAGGTGGGGATTGGGGGGGGGGGGATTGGGGGGGTCGGTGAGGTGGGGATTGGGGGGGGGGTCGGTGAGGTGGGGATTGGGGGGGGGTCGGTGAGGTGGGGATTGGGGGGGGGTCGGTGAGGTGGGGATTGGGGGGGGGTCGGTGAGGTGGGGATTGGGGGGGGGTCGGTGAGGTGGGGGATTGGGGGGGGGGTCCGGTGAGGTGGGGATTGGGGGGGGGTCGTGAGGTGGGGATTGGGGGGGGGTCGGTGAGGTGGGGATTGGGGGGGGGTCGGTGAGGTGGGGATTGGGGGGGGGTCGGTGAGGTGGGGATTGGGGGGGGGTCGGTGAGGTGGGGGATTGGGGGGGGGGTCGGTGAGGTGGGGATTGGGGGGGGGTCGGTGAGGTGGGGATTGGGGGGGGTCGGTGAGGTGGGGATTGGGGGGGGGGTCGGTGAGGTGGGGATTGGGGGGGGGGTCGGTGAGGTGGGGATTGGGGGGGGGGTCGGTGAGGTGGGGATTGGGGGGGGGGTCGGTGAGGTGGGGATTGGGGGGGGGTCGGTGAGGTGGGATTGGGGGGGGGTCGGTGAGGTGGGGATTGGGGGGGGGTCGGTGAGGTGGGGATTGGGGGGGGGTCGGTGAGGTGGGGATTGGGGGGGGGGGATCGGTGAGGTGAGGATTGGGGGGGGGTCGGTGAGGTGGGGATTGGGGGGGGGGTCGGTGAGGTGGGGATTGGGGGGGGGGTCGGTGAGGTGGGGATTGGGGGGGGGGTCGGTGAGGTGGGGATTGGGGGGGGGGTCGGTGAGGTGGGGATTGGGGGGGGGGGTCGGTGAGGTGGGGATTGGGGGGGGGGTCGGTGAGGTGGGGATTGGGGGGGGGGGTCGGTGAGGTGGGGATTGGGGGGGGGGGTCGGTGAGGTGGGGATTGGGGGGGGGGTCGGTGAGGTGGGGATTGGGGGGGGGGTCGGTGAGGTGGGGATTGGGGGGGGGGGTCGGTGAGGTGGGGATTGGGGGGGGTGTCGGTGAGGTGAGGGGATTGGGGGGGGGGTCGGTGAGGTGAGGATTGGGGGGGGTCGGTGAGGTGGGGGATTGGGGGGGGGGTCGGTGAGGTGGGGATTGGGGGGGGGGTCGGTGAGGTGGGGATTGGGGGGGGGTCGGTGAGGTGGGGATTGGGGGGGGGGGTCGGTGAGGTGGGGGTTGAGGGGGGGGGGTCAGTGAGGTGGGGATTGGGGGGGGGGGGTCAGTGAGGTGGGGATTGGGGGGGGGGGTCAGTGAGGTGGGGATTGGGGGGAAGGTGAGGTTGGGGTGGGGGGGGGGGAAGAGGCGCCAATGCCCGGAGGCGGGGCTAATACATTGCTCCTCCCCTTCCGCCTTCTTACCCAATCCGGCCGCGCTGAGGGCTCCGGGGGCGGGGCCAGTCCTGGAACGGGCTCCCGGCCGCGCCGGCACTGAGTGGGGCCCGGGTTGGATGCGGGGCCGGGGGTCCAGGGCCGGCTCCGTCCTCCAGCCGCGGGCCCAGACTCTCCGCCCGGAGCTCAGGTCCCGGGGTCGCAGCATCGTCAGGGCAACCGGCCGGAAGCGCAACACCCAGCGGAACAGGAAGTGAACCGCGAGACAACATTCTGCAGCACGTGATCAGGAGCATGCGAAACTTAAAGGGACAGGCACCCCGGGATCTTAAAGGGACAGGCACCGCGGGATCTTCAAGGGACAGGCACCCCGGGATCTTAAAGGGACAAGCACCCCGGGATCATAAAGGGACAAGCACCCCGGGATCATAAAGGGACAAGCACCCCCGGATCTTAAAGGGACAGGCACCCCCGGATCTTAAAGGGACAGGCACCCCGGGATCATAAAGGGACAAGCACCCCGGGATCTTAAAGGGACAGGCACCCCCGGATCTTAAAGGTGCAGGCACCCCGGGATCATAAAGGGACAGTCACTCCGGGATCTTAAAGGGTCAGGCACCCCCGGGATCTTCAAGGGACACACCTCAGGATCTTAAAGGGACAGGCACCCGGGATCTTAAAGGGACAGGCACTCTGTTCCTAAAGTGGGAGGTACACTGGGTTCTTAAAGAGGTAGGCATCCCAGGCTCTTAAAAGGGCAGGTACACCGGGGTCTTAAAGAGGCAGGCACACCGGGGTCTTAAAGGGGCAGGTACACCAGGGTCTTAAGTGGTTCCAGTCCCAGTTCCCATCTCTTTCTCTGCCCTTCTCTCTTTCCTTTTCTTAATGTTCTATTGACAGTGTTGCAAGGACAGTCGCTGGATGAGGTCCTGTGCACCCGCACCACCCCCCTCACCCCAACAAATAATGTCTTTGGAAGAGATCCCAGTTTCAGAAACCCGTCCCTGAATATCTAGCTTTTAATTGTTTGTGTTGGAATATTACGTAGAACAGGGGTCTGAGTGGAGATTCTCGAGAAGATTTCTGTGGTTCCACCAAACATGATGAACAATGCACTCTACTGTCTGTACATCCTGCCAGCTTTCACCATTCAAACTGCAATTTATCCTCAACCACCATCACCGCTGCTAAAATCCAGCTCTTCACCTGAGTTTACTTTCCACCTTCTTTCAGCCACTGTATTCTTGACCATGCACATGTTATGGTAAATGGGAAAGCGACACTGATGTTTCTTCACTTTCACAGCCAGTCACATGCTGGATTTGGAAAGAAGTCCTTCAAGAAGCAGGTGAGGTAAGAGACAGGAGTCAGCAGGGCTTGAGCGAAACAGTTTGGTGCCTCTCTGGGAAGGAAGGGAGGGTGCTGTGCTCCTCAGTGCCCGGTATCCAGTGCTTTGCTCCGCAGACAATTGGGCCACGCTGGCAGCAAGGTACGCGTGGTGAGAAAGGATTACGGGCAATGGTGACCATCAGGTCTATCATCAAGGAGTGAGTGAACAGGATTGAGTTTAGAAAGTCTAGTCACCCACTCAATCTCTGTCTCTTATCTCTGTCATTCCTCCAACTCAGTTGGAACAGCTCTCCCACACCTCCTTCCTCCCAATCCTTCCTCAAACCCCTCCCCATATCTCATCACCCTAAATTCTTCCTCAGCCACCCCCAACCCCCATCCTTCTTCACCCCTCTCCGTAATCCTTCCGCCCCTCCCGGCAAACTAACCAACTCACAAAACTTGTCAAGACAGTCAGACCTCCGTGCTGAAAAGTTAGAGATTCGAAAACAGGCCGGAACATGGGCCAGCGAGACAGGGCGGCATTGCTGAGAGTGCCTTGAGGGCTGGAGCCTGCCCCGTGTAAACAACAGCTACTCTCAGCATACCATACCTTATATGGAAGAATTTTCCAGCGCAGGAGAGTGCTGTTTACAGAAACAGCTGATTGGGCTATTAATAAAAGGTAGATGGGAACATTCAAGGCGAGAGGTTTAGTTCTGGGATGCAAGGTCCCTTCCAGAGATTGGCATAGTAGCCTAGCGGTTATGGTGCAGGATGAGCCACCCAGAGCTGGTGGGTTCAAATTCCATTTGGCATCACCATCTTCAAATTCCTCACCATCCTGGAGTCACCACTAACCAACAACCTAGCAGATCCACATATAAATACTGTGGCCCAAACAGCAGGTCAAAGGCTGGGAATTCTGCAGCGAGTAACTCACCTCCTGACTAGAGGTTACCCGACCCGAACCAGATGGGACCCGACGACATGTGTCAGGTTGGGTCGCTCTTCTGAGTCCAGCGGTCGGGCCGGGTCTGGGTCGGGCCGGACACACACGGTAATGCTCTACCAGTAAGTATTACCTGAGCTGATAGTCCGGGATGAAACTGAGTCTGTGCAGTGTGCAAGTGATGTCACAATGACACCATCACGCATGCACTGCAGCCTCCTGCAGGTTCGGTGTCAGGAAGGTAAATAAAGGGATCGTCGGGTGGAGTCGGGCTCGGGGCAAAATTGGAGGGGCTCGGGTCGGGTCGGGTCGGGTCCGCTGTGGATTGGTCGGGTACATGTCGGGTTTTTTTTCCTGACCTGAGCAGGCCTTTACTCCTGCCTCCCCAAAGCCTGTCCACCATCTACAAGGTACAAGTCAGAAGTGTGATGGAATACTCTCCACTTGCCTGGATGGGTGCAGCTCCAACAACACTCAAGAAGCTTGACACCATCCAGGACAAAGCTTGATCAACAGCCCACCCACCACCTTCAACATTCACTCCCTCCACCACCGACGCACAGTGGCAGCAGTGTGTACCATCTATAAGATGCACTGCAGCAACTCACCAAGGCGCCTTCAACAACACCTTCCAAACCCACGACCTCTACCACCTAGAAGGACAAGGGCAGCAAATGCATGGGAACACCACCACCTGCAAGTTCCCCTCCAAGTCACACACCATCCTGTTTTGGAACTAGATCGCTGTTCCTTCACTGTCGCTGGGTCAAAATCCTGGAACTCCCTCCCTAACAGCACTGTGGGTGTATCGGGACCAGATGGACTGCAGCGGTTCAAGAAGGCAGCTCACCACCACCTTCTCAAGGGCAATTAGAGATTGGCAATAAATGCTGATCTTGCCTGAATGAATTAAAAACACAAGATTAAGAGTCCAACCCCTGCCTCAGATCCAAAGGACAAGATTGAAAGACAGTGCAATGTCTCAACATTTCATTGGTTGCACCCCCTGACTCTAATGGCTGTGTTTGACCCTCCCACTAAACCTCATTGGATGTTTTTGACTCCACCTCCTAAACCTTATTGGCTGGCTGCCTCAAATGATGGGGGGGGCGAACGCGATGGGCTGATTGAACTAGAGCTTGTCTTACAGGCGGAGTGGGAATAGAGCTCACTTTAAGAAGAGGTGAGGGGAGATTTCATGGAATGTTGTGTTGGTTAAAAGGATGTTGACGGATTTGGGTCTGTGTTGTTGAGTCTCTATTAATGGGGATCCACCTTCTCAGTCACTTCCCGCAGGCTATCAATCATGGCAAATATTGCAGCCCTGATGATGGACAATGGGGTCAGTGTTAAACCCCTGCTAGGTCTTGCTGCGGCAGTAAGAAGACGCTTCATGTGCCCAGCTTTCCCCTGTAATTAGTGATCTCTCCATTCCCCGTGTGTCTTTTCCCATGCTGTATAACTGAGAGAATGCCCTGCAAGTGAGACATTCCCAAAGACACAGCCAGCATTAGTTATAGACTTGCTATAGCAGTGTCATCGCATCTCTTGTCTCTGCTTTCCTTAAGGAAGGAGTCATCCGATCAAATTCAGATTGTCAACTCTCAGATTGTCTTTCAGTTCCTGTGTCATTGCTGCCTATCCTCCCATTCCTCGCTCATCCTTTTACATTCCTCCTTTTCAAAATATTTACACCATTTCCTTTTTAAATGATATTCTAGTCACGACCTCGATAGCCACTTGAACTCTCTGACCTACATTCCTGGTCCAGCATTAACATTTTTAACCTTGTTATCAAATCTCTCCATTGCCTCAACCCTCCCGATCTCTGTAATCTCCTCCAGCCCCTACAACCCTCCCTATCTCTGAAATCTCCTCCAGTCCCTACAACCCTCCCTATCTCTGAAATCTCCTCCAGCCCCTACAACCCTTCCCATCTCTGTAATCTCCTCCAGCCCCTACAACCCTCCCTATCTCTGTAATCTCCTCCAGCCCCTACAACCATCCCTATCTCTGTAATCTCCTCCAGCCCCTACAACCCTCCCTTATCTCTGTAACCTCCTCTAGCCCCTACAACCCTCCCGATCTCTGTAATCTCCTCCAGCCCCTACAACCCTTCCCATCTCTGTAATCTCCTCCAGCCCCTACAACCCTCCCTATCTCTGTAACCTCCTCCAGCTCCTACAACCCTCCCTATCTCTGTAACCTCCTCCAGCCCCTACAACCCTCCCTATCTCTGTAACCTCCTCCAGCTCCTACAACCCTCCCGATCTCTGTAATCTCCTCCAGCCCCTACAACCCTCCCTATCTCTGTAATCTCCTCCAGCCCCTACAACCCTCCCTATCTCTGTAACCTCCTCTAGCCCCGACAACCCTCCCTATCTCTGTAACCTCCTCCAGCCCCTACAACCCTCCCTATCTCTGTAACCTCCTCCAGCCCCTACAACCCTTCCTATCTCTGTAACCTCCTCCAGTCCCTACAACCCTTCCTATCTCTGTAATCTCCTCCAGCCCCTACAACCCTCCCGATCTCTGTAACCTCCTCCAGCTCCTACAACCCTCCCGATCTCTGTAATCTCCTCCAGCCCCTACAACCCTCCCTATCTCTGTAATCTCCTCCAGCCCCTACAACCCTCCCTATCTCTGTAACCTCCTCTAGCCCCTACAACCCTCCCTATCTCTGTAACCTCCTCCAGCCCCTACAACCCTCCCTATCTCTGTAACCTCCTCCAGCTCCTACAACCCTCCCGATCTCTGTAATCTCCTCCAGCCCCTACAACCCTCCCTATCTCTGTAATCTCCTCCAGCCCCTACAACCCTCCCTATCTCTGTAACCTCCTCTAGCCCCTACAACCCTCCCTATCTCTGTAACCTCCTCCAGCCCCTACAACCCTCCCTATCTCTGTAACCTCCTCCAGCCCCGACAACCCTCCCTATCTCTGTAACCTCCTCCAGCCCCGACAACCCTCCCTATCTCTGTAACCTCCTCCAGCCCCTACAACCCTCCCTATCTCTGTAACCTCCTCCAGCCCCGACAACCCTCCCTATCTCTGTAACCTCCTCCAGCCCCTACAACCCTCCCTATCTCTGTAACCTCCTCTAGCCCCTACAACCCTCCCTATCTCTGTAACCTCCTCCAGCCCCTACAACCCTCCCTATCTCTGTAACCTCCTCTAGCCCCGACAACCCTCCCTATCTCTGTAACCTCCTCCAGCCCCTACAACCCTTCCTATCTCTGTAACCTCCTCCAGTCCCTACAACCCTTCCTATCTCTGTAATCTCCTCCAGCCCCTACAACCCTCCCGATCTCTAACCTCCTCCAGCCCCTACAACCCTCCCTATCTCTGTACCCTCCTCCAGCCCCGACAACCCTCCCTATCTCTGTAACCTCCTCCAGCCCCGACAACCCTCCCTATCTCTGTAACCTCCTCCAGCCCCTACAACCCTCCCTATCTCTGTAACCTCCTCCAGCCCCCACAACCCTCCCTATCTCTGTAACCTCCTCCAGCCCCGACAACCCTCCCTATCTCTGTAACCTCCTCCAGCCCCTACAACCCACCCTATCTCTGTAACCTCCTCCAGCCCCTACAACCCTCCCTATCTCTGTAAGCTCCTCTAGCCCCTACAACCCTCCCTATCTCTGTAACCTCCTCCAGCCCCTACAACCCTCCCTATCTCTGTAACCTCCTCTAGCCCCTACAACCCTCCCTATCTCTGTAACCTCCTCTAGCCCCTACACCCCTCCCTATCTCTGTAACCTCCTCCAGCCCCTATAACCCTTCCTATCTCTGTAACCTCCTCTAGCCCCTACAACCCTCCCTATCTCTGTAACCTCCTCCAGCCCCTACAACCCTCCCTATCTCTGTAACCTCCTCATGCCCTCCCTATCTCTGTAACCTCCTCCAGCCCCTACAACCCTCCCTATCTCTGTAACCTCCTCTAGCCCCGACAATCCTCCCTATCTCTGTAACCTCCTCTAGCCCCTACAGCCCTCCCTATCTCTGTAACCTCCTCCAGCCCCTACAACCCTCCCTATCTCTGTAACCTCCTCTAGCCCCTACAACCCTCCCTATCTCTGTAACCTCCTCTAGCCCCTACACCCCTCCCTATCTCTGTAACCTCCTCCAGCCCCTACAACCCTCCCTATCTCTGTAATCTCCTCATGCCCTCCCTATCTCTGTAACCTCCTCCAGCCCCTACAACCCTCCCTATCTCTGTAACCTCCTCTAGCCCCTACACCCCTCCCTATCTCTGTAACCTCCTCCAGCCCCTATAACCCTTCCTATCTCTGTAACCTCCTCCAGCCCCTACAACCCTCCCTATCTCTGTAATCTCCTCATGCCCTCCCTATCTCTGTAACCTCCTCCAGCCCCTACAACCCTCCCTATCTCTGTAACCTCCTCCAGCCCCTACAACCCTCCCTATCTCAGTAACCTCCTCTAGCCCCGACAATCCTCCCTATCTCTGTAACCTCCTCCAGCCCCTACAACCCTCCCTATCTCTGTAACCTCCTCCAGCCCCTACAACCCTCCCTATCTCTGTAACCTCCTCCAGCCCCTACACCCCTCCCTATCTCTGTAACCTCCTCTAGCCCCTAAAATCCTTCCTATCTCTGTAACCTCCTCTAGCCCCTACATCCCTCCCTATCTCTGTACCCTCCTCCAGCCCCTACAACCCTCCCTATCTCTGTAACCTCCTCCAGCCCCTACACCCCTCCCTATCTCTGTAACCTCCTCTAGCCCCTAAAATCCTTCCTATCTCTGTAACCTCCTCTAGCCCCTACATCCCTCCCTATCTCTGTAACCTCCTCCAGCCCCTATAACCCTCCCTATCTCTGTAACCTTTTCTAGCCCCTACAACCCTCCCTATCTCTGTAACCTCCTCCAGCCCCTACAACCCTCCCTATCTCTGTAACCTCCTCTAGCCCCTACAACCCCCCCCCCCCCATCTCTGTAACCTCCTCAGGCCCTCCCTATCTCTGTAACCTCCTCCAGCCCCTACAACCCTCCCTATCTCTGTAACCGCCTCAGGCCCTCCTTATCTCTGTAACGTCCTCCGGCCCCTACAACCCTCCCTATCTCTGTAACCTCCTCCAGCCCCTACAACCCTCCCTATCTCTGTAATCTCCTCATGCCCTCCCTATCTCTGTAACCTCCTCCAGCCCCTACAACCCTCCCTATCTCTGTAACCTCCTCCAGCCCCGACAACCCTCCCTATCTCTGTAACCTCCTCCAGCCCCTACAACCCTCCCTATCTCTGTAACCTCCTCTAGCCCCTACAACCCTCCCTATCTCTGTAACCTCCTCCAGCCCCTACAACCCTCCCTATCTCTGTAACCTCCTCTAGCCCCGACAACCCTCCCTATCTCTGTAACCTCCTCCAGCCCCTACAACCCTTCCTATCTCTGTAACCTCCTCCAGTCCCTACAACCCTTCCTATCTCTGTAATCTCCTCCAGCCCCTACAACCCTCCCGATCTCTAACCTCCTCCAGCCCCTACAACCCTCCCTATCTCTGTACCCTCCTCCAGCCCCGACAACCCTCCCTATCTCTGTAACCTCCTCCAGCCCCGACAACCCTCCCTATCTCTGTAACCTCCTCCAGCCCCTACAACCCTCCCTATCTCTGTAACCTCCTCCAACCCCCACAACCCTCCCTATCTCTGTAACCTCCTACAGCCCCGACAACCCTCCCTATCTCTGTAACCTCCTCCAGCCCCTACAACCTTCCCTATCTCTGTAACCTCCTCCAGCCCCTACAACCCTCCCTATCTCTGTAAGCTCCTCTAGCCCCTACAACCCTCCCTATCTCTGTAACCTCCTCCAGCCCCTACAACCCTCCCTATCTCTGTAACCTCCTCTAGCCCCTACAACCCTCCCTATCTCTGTAACCTCCTCTAGCCCCTACACCCCTCCCTATCTCTGTAACCTCCTCCAGCCCCTATAACCCTTCCTATCTCTGTAACCTCCTCTAGCCCCTACAACCCTCCCTATCTCTGTAACCTCCTCCAGCCCCTACAACCCTCCCTATCTCTGTAACCTTCTCATGCCCTCCCTATCTCTGTAACCTCCTCCAGCCCCTACAACCCTCCCTATCTCTGTAACCTCCTCTAGCCCCGACAATCCTCCCTATCTCTGTAACCTCCTCTAGCCCCTACAACCCTCCCTATCTCTGTAACCTCCTCCAGCCCCTACAACCCTCCCTATCTCTGTAACCTCCTCTAGCCCCTACAACCCTCCCTATCTCTGTAACCTCCTCTAGCCCCTACACCCCTCCCTATCTCTGTAACCTCCTCCAGCCCCTACAACCCTACCTATCTCTGTAATCTCCTCATGCCCTCCCTATCTCTGTAACCTCCTCCAGCCCCTACACCCCTCCCTATCTCTGTAACCTCCTCCAGCCCCTATAACCCTTCCTATCTCTGTAACCTCCTCCAGCCCCTACAACCCTCCCTATCTCTGTAATCTCCTCATGCCCTCCCTATCTCTGTAACCTCCTCCAGCCCCTACAACCCTCCCTATCTCTGTAACCTCCTCCAGCCCCTACAACCCTCCCTATCTCTGTAACCTCCTCTAGCCCCGACAATCCTCCCTATCTCTGTAACCTCCTCCAGCCCCTACAACCCTCCCTATCTCTGTAACCTCCTCCAGCCCCTACAACCCTCCCTATCTCTGTAACCTCCTCCAGCCCCTACACCCCTCCCTATCTCTGTAACCTCCTCTAGCCCCTAAAATCCTTCCTATCTCTGTAACCTCCTCTAGCCCCTACATCCCTCCCTATCTCTGTACCCTCCTCCAGCCCCTACAACCCTCCCTATCTCTGTAACCTCCTCCAGCCCCTACACCCCTCCCTATCTCTGTAACCTCCTCTAGCCCCTAAAATCCTTCCTATCTCTGTAACCTCCTCTAGCCCCTACATCCCTCCCTATCTCTGTAACCTCCTCCAGCCCCTATAACCCTCCCTATCTCTGTAACCTTTTCTAGCCCCTACAACCCTCCCTATCTCTGTAACCTCCTCCAGCCCCTACAACCCTCCCTATCTCTGTAACCTCCTCTAGCCCCTACAACCCCCCCCCCCCCCCCCCCCCATCTCTGTAACCTCCTCAGGCCCTCCCTATCTCTGTAACCTCCTCCAGCCCCTACAACCCTCCCTATCTCTGTAACCGCCTCAGGCCCTCCTTATCTCTGTAACGTCCTCCGGCCCCTACAACCCTCCCTATCTGTAACCTCCTCCAGCCCCTACAACCCTCCCTATCTCTGTAATCTCCTCATGCCCTCCCTATCTCTGTAACCTCCTCCAGCCCCTACAACCCTCCCTATCTCTGTCACCTCCTCTAGCCCCTACAACCTTCCCTATCTCTGTAACCTCCTCTAGCCCCTACAACCCTCCCTATCTCTGTAACCTCCTCCAGCCCCTACACCCCTCTGAGATCTCTGCACATCTCCAGATCTGGCCTCTTGAGCATTCCTAATTTTAATTGCTCCACCATTGGCGGCCATGCCTTCAGCTGCCAACTGCTGTAGCTCTGGCATTCCCTGCTTCAACCTCTCTACCTCTCCGTCCACTAAAACACTCCTTAAAACCTATCTGTTTGAACAAGTTTTTGATCTCTTAAACTCATATCATCTTATGTGGCTTGGTGTCAAATTCTGTTCAAAAAACTCTCCTGCAAAGTGCCAGGGACATTTTACTATCTTAAAGGCACTATATAAATGCATTCTGTTGTTGTGCTGAATAGTACATGCTCGAATTTTCAGTCCAAGATCCTTCCTTCTCCATTCCTCTTGGTTCTTCCACTGGGAATCTCAGTCTCCATCTCCTTGTTCCTCACTCATCCACCAGTTGAAATAATCTTTCACTCTTTATCTACAGAAAGATCTCAGAAGGCTGAAGGGGGACATGATTGAGGAATACCAAATTATGAGGAGCATTGATAGATTAGCCGGGAAGAAACTTTTTCCCTTAGCGGAGGGGTCAATAACCAGGGGGCATAGATTTAAGGTAAGGTGCAGCAGGTTTAGAGGGGATTTGTAGAAAAATGTTTTCACCCAGAGGGTGGTTGGAATCTGGAACACACTATCTGAAGGGGTGGTAGAGGCAGGAACCCTCACAACATTTAAGAAGTATTTAGATGAGCACTTGAAACGCATAGCATACAAGGCTACAGGCCAAGTGCAGGGAAATTGGATTAGAATAGTTAGGTACTTGATGGCTGGCACAGACACAATGGGCCGAAGGGCCTGTTTCTGTGCTGTATAACTCTATGGCTCTATGACTCTAAATGAGGAAAAACTCGTTCTACTTATGGGTGGGTCGGTAACCAGAGAACACAGACAACAATTGACAAAATAGCCAGAGGGGAGATTAGGAGAACTTTGTTTTACGCAGCGAGTTGTGATCTGGAATACGCTGCCAGAAAGGGCGGTGGAAGCAGATTCAACAGTAACTTTCAATAGGAAACTGATAAATAATTGAAAAGTAAAAAAAAACAGGGTTACTGGGAAAGAGCAGGGATTGCTCTTTCAAAAAGCTGGTACATGCACAATAGTCTCCTCAGTTCTCCACAATCATCCCATCAGAAGCAATGGTTTTGGGAAGTTCCTAATGGGAGTAATGGTGTTGTGTGGGTTCTCAATGGGAGTAATGGTGTTGGGTGGGTTCTCAATGGGAGTAATGGTGTTGTGTGGGTTCTCAATGGGAGTAATGGTGTTGGGTGGGTTCTCAATGGGAGTAATGGTGTTGGGTGGGTTCTCAATGGGAGTAATGGTGTTGGGTGGGTTCTCAATGGGAGTAATGGTGTTGTGTGGGTTCTCAATGGGAGTAATGGTGTTGGGTGGGTTCTCAATGGGAGTAATGGTGTTGGGTGGGTTCTCAATGGGAGTAATGGTGTTGTGTGGGTTCTCAATGGGAGTAATGGTGTTGGGTGGGTTCTCAATGGGAGTAATGGTGTTGGGTGGGTTCTCAATGGGAGTAATGGTGTTGTGTGGGTTCTCAATGGGAGTAATGGTGTTGGGTGGGTTCTCAATGGGAGTAATGGTGTTGGGTGGGTTCTCAATGGGAGTAATGGTGTTGGGTGGGTTCTCAATGGGGAAGGAAACTGCAGGGGATGGGCACAAACGAAATGTGGAGCTTATTCAAGGAGCAGCTAATGCGTGTCCTTGATAAGTATGTACCTGTGAGGCAGGGAGGAAGTTGTCGAGCGAGGGAGCCGTGGTTTACTCAAGAAGTTGAAGCGCTTGTCAAGAGGAAGAGGGCGGCTTATGTTAGGATGAGACGTGAAGGCTCAGTTAGGGCGCTTGAGAGTTACAAGCTAGCCAGGAAGGATCTAAAGGGAGGGCTAAGAAGAGCAAGGAGAGGACACGAGAAGTCATTGGCGGATAGGATCAAAGAAAACCCTAAGGCTTTCTATAGGTATATCAGGAATAAAAGAATGATAAGAGTTAGAACAGGGCCAATCAAGGATAGTAGTGGGAAGTTGTGCGCGGAATCAGAGGAGATAGGGGAAGCGTTAAATGAATATTTTTCGTCAGTATTTACAGTAGAAAAAGAAAATGTTGCCGAGGGGATTACTGAGATACAGCCTGCTAGGCTAGATGGGATTGAGATTCACAAGGAGGAGGTGTTAGCAATTTTGGAAAGAGTGAAAATAGATAAGTCCCCTGGGCCAGATGGGATTTATCCTAGGATTCTCTGGGAAGCCAGGGAGGAGATTGCAGAGCCGTTGTTGTTGATCTTTAAGTCGTCATTGTCGACAGGAGTAGTGCCGGAGGACTGGAGGATAGCAAATGTTGTCCCCTTGTTCAAGAAGGGGAGTAGAGACAGCCCTGGTAATTATAGACCTGTGAGCCTTACTTCGGTTGTGGGTAAAATGTTGGAAAAGGTTATAAGAGACAGGATTTATAATCATCTTGAAAAGAATAAGTTCATTTGCGATAGTCACTTTGGAAGGAGTAACAGCAATGCAGAGTACTGGGCTAATGGGAAGATTCTTGGTAGTGTAGATGAGCAGAGAGATCTTGGTGTCCAGGTACATAAATCCCTGAAAGTTGCTACCCAGGTTAATAGGGCTGTTAAGAAGGCATATGGTGTGTTAGCTTTTATTAGTAGGGGGATCGAGTTTCGGAGCCACGAGGTCATGATGCAGCTGTACAAAACTCTGGTGAGGCCGCACCTTGAGTATTGTGTGCAGTTCTGGTCACCGCATTATAGGAAGGATGTGGAAGCTTTGGAAAGGGTGCAGAGGAGATTTACTAGGATGTTGCCTGGTATGGAGGGAAGCTCTTACAAGGAAAGGCTGAGGGACTTGGGGTTGTTTTCGTTAGAGAGAAGGAGGAGGAGAGGTGACTTAATAGAGACATACAAGATAATCAGAGGGTTAGATAGGGTGGATAGTGAGAGTCTTTTTCCTCGGATGATGATGGCAAACACGAGGGGACATAGCTTTAAGTTGAGGGGTGAAAGATATAGGACAGATGTCAGAGGTAGTTTCTTTACGCAGAGAGTAGTAGGGGCGTGGAACGCCCTGCCTGCAACAGTAGTAGACTCGCCAACTTTAAGGGCATTTAAGTGGTCATTGGATAGACATATGGATGAAAATGGAATAGTGTAGGTCAGATGGTCGGCGCAACATCGAGGGCCGAAGGGCCTGTACTGCGCTGTAATGTTCTAATTCTAAAAATTCTAATGGTATTGTGTGGGTTCTCAATGGGAGTAATGGTGTTGGGTGGGTTCTCAATGGGAGTAATGGTGTTGGGTGGGTTCTCAATGGGAGTAATGGTGTTGGGTGGGTTCTCAATGGGAGTAATGGTGTTGTGTGGGTTCTCAATGGGAGTAATGGTGTTGTGTGGGTTCTCAATGGGAGTAATGGTGTTGGGTGGGTTCTCAATGGGAGTAATGGTGTTGTGTGGGTTCTCAATGGGAGTATTGGTGTTGTGTGGGTTCTCAATGGGAGTAATGGTGTTGGGTGGGTTCTCAATGGGAGTAATGGTGTTGGGTGGGTTCTCAATGGGAGTAATGGTGTTGGGTGGGTTCTCAATGGGAGTAATGGTGTTGGGTGGGTTCTCAATGGGTGTAATGGTGTTGGGTGGGTTCTCAATGGGAGTAATGGTGTTGGGTGGGTTCTCAATGGGAGTAATGTTATGGTACATAATGGTATTGGGGGATTTGCATTTGAATTCTGCTCCATCAAATTGCAGTCAAAATGGGGTTGAGAGAAGGGTGAGTGCAATTGTAACCTTAGTCACCCACCTTGTATAGAGTCAACAAGATTGGACACATCCACATCCTACTTCACAATCTTGAGACTGGGATCTTGCCATTCTATGAGCAATTGGTGGGAAACTGGATTCAAGTACATTCAACAGAATGCTGGATGCCCTTGTGCTCTTCCTGCCACCAGCACCCACCTTAACACCCCAAATGTCATGTCCCCTAAGCTGCCTCTACTAGAACTGGGATGACTGGGATAACTTTATGGGGGGAATTTTATGTCTCCCTTGTGGCGGGTTTGGAGGTGAGGGAGAGCATATAATTGGGTGGGCTTGTGGCGGGGGTAGTGGGATTTGGGGTCCTCATCCTGCTGCAATTAGCAATGTGGTGAGCAGCCCTGCCGCTGCACGGGACACACAGCAGGGAAACCCGTGTGGACTGCTTGCTGCCTCTGGGGGAGCAGCGGGGGGAGAGTTCCTCACTAAGAGGCCCTTAGAGCCTGAACGAGGGACCCGACATTGGGAAGGGAGAGGCCACTGAGAGCCACCCCGCTGCCTTACCGACTCCCCTACACCCCCCTCTTCTGCAACCCCCACCCCGCAAGACTCCTCCTGCTCTGACCTACCTGTGGCCTGGGTCCAACGCCACTCCTGGGCCTCACTCCACCAGCAGCAGCCACCGTCTTTTGTGATGGCATGGCTCTGTTAAAAAGCTGCAGGCCTCTGATTGGCTGGCAGCTCTCAGAGAGCGGGACTTCCATCACGGGGTCCTTGATCCTGTGGAAGACCCAACGCTGTCCCATTAATTGATTCGGGGAGCCGGTTCACTTTTGCCGGACATCGCGACCCTCGTTGCCTGGATAAAATCCCTGCCTATGTTTCAACAGTCCCACAGTGTGTTTCCCAATCCTTACAAACTCGAGTTATAACATGGATAAAATTAACAATCACTTGGACAAATGTGGATTAATTAAGGAAAGACAACACAAATTTAAGAGAAAATCATGTCTAACTAACTTGCTTGAGTTTTTCGATGAGGTAACAGAGAGGGTTGATAAGGATAATGCAGTTGATGTGGTTTACATGGACTTCCAAAAGGCTTTTGATAAAGTGTTACATAACGGGTTTGTCAGCAAAGTTAAAACCCATGGAATAAAAGGGACAGTGACAGCATGAATATGATGTTGGCTGAGTGACAGGGAACAGACGAGTGGTGAACGGTTGTATTTCAGACTGGTATATAGTGGGGTTCTCCAGGGGTCAGTGTTCGGACCCCTGCTTTTCTTGATCTATATTAATGACCTAGACTTGGGTGTGCAGGGCACAATTTCAAACTTTGCGGCCCTAGACTTTGAATCTGAGATGGCGACGGCCAGCTCCTCTTCAGCCTTGGAGAAAAGTTATGAGCTCCCTGATGGCCAAGTCATTACTATTGGTAATGAGCATTTCAGGTGCCCAGAAGCCCTTTTCCAACCCTCCTTCCTTGGGATGGTATCTGCTGGGATCCATGAGACCTGTTACAACAGCATCATGAAATGTGATGTAGATATCAGGAAGAATCTGTATGCCAACACTGTCTTGTCTGGTGGAACCACCATGTACCCAGGTATTGCTGATCGGATGCAGAAGGAAATCACATCCTTGGCTCCGAGCACAATGAAGATCAAGATCATTGCTCCACCCGAGAGGAGGTATTCAGTGTGGATCGGAGGATCCATCTTGGCTTCTCTCTCCATCTTCCAGCAAATGTGGATCAGTAAGCAAGAGTATGATGAGTCTGGGCCCTCTATAGCCCATCGCAAGTGCTTCTAACCTGCTGCAGGGTTCGGAATTGGTCCAGGTCTTCTTGACTTACACTATGACCATCACTCGTAACTCTCTTTCTTACACTGGCTCCCCTCTTTCAGCTAGCCTGCTTAGTGTGATTTGCTGGCCTCATTCTCTTTCATGCCCTCACACCACCTCCCACTCCCCCAACTCCGGACCGATTCATGAATCAATTGGCAGATTCGACAAAGTAGCATTGCCGGTGCACAGCTTCATGTGAGAGGATAGTGAGGGGCAATTCGATCAGAGGCTAGCACAATGTAGTTGAGTTTCTGTTTCTGAATGTTTGTTTGTGTACTGGGTGTATCTGTGACTCTGCGATCCTCATCAATTCTCCATCTGAAGCCATGGCCACAGGCTGGTAAAGAACAATTCTTCATCGGGCCCACACGCCGGTTTCATATCACACCCAATTTCTAGGAACAGGAGCCCAGCGTTTAAACTGGGACACAAGGAGGAATCCAACTGTGGGAGCCCCATTTGTTTCATATTAAATTGTCATGACAGGGGAGGGGTGTATTTGAAGGCTGGGGTCAGCGCAGGGCTACGGGGGAGGGGTGTAATTAAATTTAAATTCAATTAATAAAAATCTGGAATTGAAAGCTAGTCTAATGATGGCCATGAAACCATTGTCAATTGTTGTAAAAAACCCATCTGGTTCACTAATGTCCTTTAAGGAAGGAAATCTGATGTCCTTACCTGGTCTGGCCTACATGTGACTCCAGGCCCACAGCAATATGGTGAACTCTTACACACCCTCTGAAATGGCCTAGCAAGCCATTCAGTACCTAACCACTACAAAGTCAATACAGAATGAAACCGGATGGACCACCCGGCATCGACCTAGGCACCAGAAACGACAACGCCAAACCCAGCCCTGTCGACCCTGCAAAGTCCTCCTTACTAACATCTGGAGACTTGTGCCAAAGTTGGGAGAGCTGTCCCACAGACTAGTCAAGCAACAGCCTGACATAGTCATACTCACGGAATCATACCTTACAGACAATGTCCCAGACACTGCCATCACCATCCCCGGGTATGTCCTGTCCCACCGGCAGGACAGACCCAGCAGAGGTGGTGGCACAGTGGTATACAGTAGGGAGGGAGTTGCCCTGGGTGTCCTCAACATCGACATCGGACCCCATGAAGTCTCATGGCATCATGTCAAACATGGACAAAGAAACCTCCTGCTGATTACTACCTACTGCACCCCTCAGCTGATGAGTCAGTACTCCTCCATGTTGAACATCAATTGGAGGAAGCACTGAGGGTGACAAGGGTGCAGAATGTACTCTGGGTGGGGGACTTCAATGTCCATCACCAAGAGTGGCTTGGTAGCACCACTACTGACCGAGCTGGCCGAGTCCTAAAGGACATAGCTGCAAGACTGGGTCTGCGGCAGGTGGTGGGGGAACCAACAAGAGGGAAAAACATACTTAACCTCATCCTCCCCAATCTACCTGTCACAGATGCATCTGTCCATGACAGTACTGGTAGGAGTGACCACCGCACAGTCCTTGTGGAGACGAAGTCCCACCTTCACATTGAGGATACCCTCCATTGTGTTGTGTGGCACTACCACCATGTGAAATGGATGTATTTCGAACAGATCTAGCAACTCAAAACTGGGCATCCATGAGGTGCTGTGGACTGTCAACAGCAGTAGAATTGTACTCAACCACAATCTGTAACCTCATGGCCTGGCATATCCCCCACTCTGCCATTACTATCAAGCTGGGGGATCAACCCTTGAGTGTTGTTGGAGCCACACCCATCCAGGGAAGTGGAGAGTCTTCCATCACATTTCTGACTTGTGCCTTGTAGATAGTGGACAGGCACTGGGGAGTCAGGAGGTGAGTTACTCGCCACAGGATTCCCAGCCTCTGACTTGCACTTGTATCCACAGCATTTATGTAGCTGGTCCAGTTCAGTTTCTGGGCAATGGTGATCCCCCAGGATGTTGTTTGTAGGGGATTCAGTAATCGTAATGACATTGAATGTCAAGGGGAGACATTTAGATTCTCTCTTGTTGGAGATGGTCATTGCCTGGCACTTGTGGGGCATGAATATTATTTGCCCATGCCTGGATATTGTCCAAGTCTTGCTGCATTTCTACAGTATCTGCTTCAGTATCTGAGAGGTCACAAATGGTGCTGAACATTGTGTGAACATCCCCACTTCTGACCTTATGATTGAAGGAAGGTCATTGAGGCAGCTGAAGATGGTTGGGCCTCGGACACTACCCTGAGGAACTCCTGCAGTGATGTCCTGGAGCTGAGATGATTGACCTCCAACAACCACAACCATCATCCTTTTGTGCTAGGTATGACTCCAACCGGCAGAGAGTTTCCCCCCTGATTCCCATTGACTCCAGTTTTGCTAGGGCTCCTTGATACCATACTCTGACAAATGCTGTCTTGATGTCAAGGGCAGTCACTTACACCTCACCTCTCGAGTTCAGCTCTTTTGTCCATGTTTAAACCAAGGCTGTAATGAGGTCAGGAGCTGAGAGTCCCTGGTGGAACCAGTGTGCCCGCAGAATATGTGCAGGTGGTGTGTGTGTGCGCGAGTCTGCAGTGTGTGTATGTGTGTGAGTGTGGGGTTTGTGTTTGTGTGTGGTGAATGAGCAGTGTATATATGAGTGTGGGGTTTGATGTGTATGTGAGTGTGGGGTTTGATGTGTATGGTGTGGGGGTGTGCAGTGTGTGAGTGTGCAGCGTGTGCAGTGTGTGAGTGTGCAGTGTGTGAGTGTGCAGTGTGTGAGTGTGTGCATGTGCAGTGTGATGGGAAACAGTTGTGCAAACTGCCTGCTTTGTCTGATTCCAATTCGGGTTGAGGGATCTGCTGGCTGCCTGAGGAATGGTAACTCAGCCTGAGTTACCCCTCTGGGAGGGGGATAGAGAGTGGAGGGAAATTGGACAAAGGAGACAGTCAGACACTCAGTTAAACTGAACTGCAGCTTTCAATCAAACATTAATATTAAACTGATAGCAAAGTGAAAAATGTATTATTCAAAGAAATTGAAGATGCAAAAGGTGCCAATAAACAAATGACATTCTCAGCTCTGCCCCTGGGCCTCAATTGTTTTTTTTTGGGCTTCCTCCTGCTCTGTGCCTCAATTGGTTGTTCTTGGCTCCTCCTCATGAGCCTCAATGGCCTATGACAGGACAGCGATGGCCCCGTACCTAATAAAGGCAGCAGGGAGCTTGGATGATGTATTATTCATCCCTTGGGTGAGGAGTAGTGGTTGTATTCTGTGAGATTGTAAGTGGTGTTTGACAAACAAAGTTTGGTAGGTGGAAAGGACTGACTTTTATTTGAAGTGTTTGTAATAAGTTCTGCTCTAACTTCTGAACATTGTGGTATTTGTTGGGTGTAGTTCTAAATGCTTGAGTTTGGATTGGTTTGTGTTAAACCTTTTTTAAAAAGGCAGAAGTTCCAGAAGGTAGAGAAGATTGGCTTTAATTTAATGAGTAACTGGTCTCCAATGTGCTTTGAGTCTCTAATGGGTTTTTCTTTGTTCTCTTCATCTCCTGCAGCTTCTAAACCATGGCTGATGTTGCTGCTCTGGTGGTAGATAATGGATCTGGGTTGTGTAAAGCTGGGTTTGCAGGAGATAATGCCCCCAGGGATGTGTTTCCCTCCATTGTGGGAAGGCCACGTCACCAGGTGAGTTCTTTCACTAATTGGAAGGTCTTTTAATCCTGTCCTTTGAGTGTTGGGTGGGAGCTGTGCCCTCCAAAAAAAAAAGCAATTGTATTTGTTAGATCTGTTTCTGGTCTAAAGTCTCTTTCAGTGTCATGTGGCAACCATTGTGTTCGGATTCCATTTTGGGCTTTTATCTAATTCTCCACTTTCCATAGATGCAGATTTGAATCTGGAATTGAAACCTGAGCCTTGGTTTGTGGCTCGGACACAGCTGAGCTGTATGGGATACCTTTGGATATACCTGTGTATTCCTGCTGTTGTCGTTGAATCCTCAACTGACTGTACATTTCCTAATTGCTGGTCTGATTTTTTTTTTATTTAAACCCTGTAATCCGATGGATTTGTTGAGCACGAGGAGGATGTTCAGCCATTTAGTTAAATCGTGGCAGATCTATACATCAACTTCTAACCCTTGTCCAACAAAATCTATTGCTCCATTTTAACATTTCTGACTGACCCTGGACAGTTTTGGGTATGGATTTCCAGATGTGTGCAATGTTTCCTGACATTACCCTGCATGACCTAACTTACTTTGAAGTTGTCCCCGTTTTTATTCTTTGCTTTCCCCAGCCAGGGAAATGGTTTCTCCCTCTGTTTACATTTTTATTCTAAATTCAAAGACCAATATCCTGCCTTCATCATTCTGGTGCATTTGTGCTACACTCTCTCCAAGACACATATATTATTTCTTGGTGTTGTGGCAAGAACTGTCCTGTAGATGGAATATGATCAAGTCTATATATAACTGAAGCATCCCTTTCTCTTCGGAATTCCAGCTTCCTCTATTTTTCCAGCTGAATCTTCCCTTATCCTTTTTTAATGGCTGTGTACATGGATTCTCAAATCCATTTGCTCTTCCACAGTCCCTTCAGTCTCAAAGAAAATATTCTGGTTACTTTGACCTTGCAGGTCTGATCCAGGAGTGCAAGTTATTTACGTTTGGAATACTTTCATTGCACCCAATCCAAGAAAAGTTTTGCAGGTGGGTCACTGGTACAGCATTCCTGTGGAATCTGATGTAAGTGCTATGGCTCAGTGAGTAGCTGAATCGGAAGGTTGTGTCAAGTCCCACTCTAGAGACTTGAGTGTGCTCACTGGACACTGTAGTGCTGTACTGTCAAGAGCTGCCCTCCTGGGAGGATGTTTACTTCATGGAATCAGGGTGTTACTGGTAAGGCCAGCTTTTGTTACCCACCCCTAATTGCCCTTGAGAACTGAGTGTATTGCTAGGCCATTTCAGAGAGCAGTTAAGAGTCAACCACATTGCTGTGGGTCTGGAGTCACATGGGCCAGACCAAGTAAAGACAGTAGATTTCCTTCCCTGAAGCCCATTGGTGAACCAGATGGGTTTTTACAACAATCTGAGTATTGGTGCCATGAAACAGTGACTAGTTTTCAATTCCAGATTTGGATTAATGGAATTTAAATTCCCCCAACTGCTGAGGTGGGATTTAAACCCATAGAATCATAGTTTATGGCACAAAGAGGAATTGGCCTGAACTTCTGAATTACTAGTTCAGTGACATTCCTGCCACAACAGTCTCCCACAACAATATCTAGACATCCTGACTGAACTTCATGGCAAGTGACTTTTATCCCAAAGAGCCCCTTGTGTCAGTAAATGTGGCAGCCAATTAGTACAAGATCATCCCACAAACAGCAAAATAGGTGACTTTGGTTTCCCACCAATTCTGCCTCAACTGTTTCTAATAAAATCCATGTTTCAACCATTGGCCCTCCTTTTTAAAACTAGGACGTAAACAGTGAGACAAAAGAACCGGAAGGGGAATCATTCAGTTCTAATCTGGAATGTGCTGCCTGACAGCAGTGGAAGCTGATTCAATAGTAACTTTCAAAAGGGAATTGGATAAATAAAGGAGAAAGAGCTGTAAGTCAGGAAATAGAAGGGAGGAAAATAACCAATGCAACTCTTATTCAAAAAGGGAGGGACAGAAAGCAGGGAACTATAGGCCAGTTAGCTTAACATCTGTCTTAGGGAAAATGTTAGAAGTTATTAAAGATGTTATCGCAGGGCATTTAGAAAAATTCAAGGTAATCAGGCAGAGTCAACATGGTTCTATGAAAGGGAAATCATATTTAACCAATTTATTGGAGTTCTTTGAGGGAGTTACATATGCTGTGGATAAAGGGGAACTGGTGGATGTATTGCACTTAAATTTCCAGAAGGCAGTTAATAAAGTGCTACATCAATTTATTGCAGAAAATAAAAACTCATATTTGCAGGGGTAACATTTTGGTATGGATAGACGATTGGCTAGCTAACAGGAAACAGGCATAAATGGTCACTTTCTGGTTGGCAAGATGTAACAAGTGGTGTGCCACAGGGATCTGTGCTGGGGCCTCAACATTTTACCATTTCTATAAATGATTTGGATGAAGGAATGGTTGCTAAATATGCTGATTACCAAGATAGGTAGGAAAGTAATTTGTGAAGAGGCCATGAGGCTACAAAGGGATATAGATAGGTTAAGTGAATGGGAAAAGATCTGGCAAATGGAGTATAATGTGGGAAAGTGAAATTCTCCACTTTGGCAGGGAGAATAAAAAAAAAAACAGAATCTAAATGGTGAGGTTGCAGAGCTCAGAGATGCAGTGGGGTCTGGGTGTCCTAGTGCATGAATCGCAAAAAGTTAGTTTGCAGGTACAGCACGTAATTAGGAAAGATAATAGGATGTTATCGTTTATCACGAGGGGAATTGAATACAAAAGTAGGGAGGTTATGCTTCAATTATATGGGGCATTGGTGAGACCACATCTGGAGTACTGTGAACACTATTCTCTTTTTTTTTAAAAGGAAAGATGTAAATGCTTTGGAAGCAGTGCAGAGAAGGTTTACTAGACTTGTACCTGGAATGGGCAGGTTGTCTTGTGAGGAAGGGTTGGACAGGCTAGGCTAGACTTATATCTGTTGAAGTTTAGATGAGTAAGAGGTGACTTGATTGAAACATACAAGACCTTGAAGGGTCTTGACAATGCTCATGTGGAAAGGATGTTTCCCCTTGGGATACTCTAGAACTAGGGGTTGCCCATTAAGATTGGAGAATTTTATTCTCTGGGTCATGCGTCTTTGGAACTCTCCTTCAAAAGTTGGTGGAAGCAGTCTTTGAATATTTTTAAGGTAGATTCTTGATACTCAAGGGAGTGAAAGATTATTTGGTGGGGGGGGGGGGGGTGGTGGTAGGCAGGAATGTGGAGTTGAGGTTACAATCAGATTGGCCAAGATCTTGTCGAGTGGCAGAGCAGGCTCAGGGGGCCAAGTGGCCTATTCCTGTTCCTAATTTGTATGTTCAAGCAATTTACAGGGCTATGGAAAGCAGGAGTGGGATGAATTGGATAGCTAAGGAGACAGCACAATGGGGTGAATAGCTTTTTTTTTCCCCTGTATTTTTAAATTCTATTGAACAGGTAAGGGTAGAGAAACAAAATGCTGAGGTTTGAAGGACCAGAGTTGATTGGCAGGTGGAATGTTAGAGCAGCCTGAATGAAGAATAGAAAACAAGAGCTGATGGAATGGGAAGCAAGAAGAGCTGACTCCAGTGGATTGGGCATCTGATTGGAGGAAGGCTGAGAACTGCAGGATAACACTAACACAATGATCAGTTCCACTGTTCTAGTGGAGGTGTGTTAACCAGGAGAACTGTTCAGCTTTGCTGTTGGGGGGGTGGAGAAATGCAGTGGGACCTGTTGCATCCACTCAAGTAGGCAGATGGGACTTAATGCTCTAAGACTGACCTTCCTACCCTTCCCTTTCTAGCCTCTGCCCATCAGACAGTGCAGCACTTCTTCAATGTGGCTCTGAACTGTGTTGGGGTCCTGGATTTGGCTTTTGCTTACTCCAGCATGAATCCTCCATCATTAGAAGCCTGTACTCTTGCTCCTGAAGCCAATATTTTGTGGCTAGCACGATTCTATCCTTGTGACTCCATTAGATCTGCTGCCCAGTTTAATTCTGGGATGGACACCTTTGCCTGCATGAGGTAAAGAATATTTTTACCTGCCTGTACATCTGTGTATTGGGTGTTCCACAATCTTCCCAACATGAGATAGGTTGGGGAAATACTTCCTATGGCAAGTGCTAAGGGATTCTGATTGGCAGTACCACTGCCATCACAAAACTATTTACTGTATACAGCCCAGATGAGTCAATCTATCAGCCCCTTACCCATTTTCACTATCCAATTGGATTCAGCCTTGATCTGCAACTCGACTCATTCATTACATCGATTAAGGAATTATGGAACTAGTGGTATGCCACAGGGATCTCTGGGGCCTGAACTGTTTACAAATTATATAAATCCCTTGGATGAAGGGACCAGAGGTATGGTTGCTAAATTTGCTGATGACAAAGATGGGTCAGAAAGTAACTTGTGAAAAGGCCAGAAGGGGGTGTACGAAGGGATATGGACAGATTAAGTGAGTGGGCAAGGATCTGGCAAATGGAGTTTAATGTGGGAAAGTGTGAAATTGTTCATTTTGACAGGAAGAATAAAGCATATCTAAATGGTGAGAGATTGCAGAGCTGAGATGCAGAGGGATCTGGGTGTCCTAGTGCATGAATTGCAAAAGGTTAGTATGCAGGTACAGCACATAATGAGGAAAACTTTAGGAATGTTTATCATGAGGGGAATTGACTACAAAAGTAGGGAGGTTATGTGTCATTTATACAGGGCATTGGTGAGACCACATCTGGAGTACAGTACTGGTCTCATTATTTAAGGAAGGATGTAAATATGTTGGAGACAAAAGAGAAGGTTTACTGGACTAATACCTGGAATGAGCGGGCTGTCTACAAGGAAAGGTTGGACAGGCGAGGCTTGTATCCACTGGAATTTAGAGTAAGAGGCGACTTGATTGAAACATGTGATCCAGAGAGGTCTTGACAGGGTGGATGTGGAAAGGATGTTTCCCCTTGTGGCAGAATCTAGAACTAAGGGGTCACCTATTTAAGACAGATGAGGTGAACTTTTTTTGGGTCGTGAGTCTTTGGAATGCTGTTCCTATAAAAGGCAGTGGAAGCAGATTCTTTGAATATTTTTAAGGCAGAGGTAGGTAGATTCTTGATAAGCAAGGGGATGAAAGGTTATCGGGGGCAGGTAGAAATGTGGAGTAGTCAGTTCAGCCATGAACTTATTGAACAGCCGAGTGGCCGCCTCCTTCTCTAATTAGTAAGTACATCTGCATGGTATAAATATCCAACTTCAATTCAAGTCTGTACTCACTTTTCTTGGACACCTACTGATACCACACACTCTACTGCCTCGACACTATCAAAGGGATGCCGAAATAGCATTTAATACAGTTCCAGCATTACAAGCTCAAGGAACAGCATCTCCTAAACTGATTAAGCACACTACAGCCTGCCGGACTGAACATTGAGTTCAATAATTTCAGAGCATGATGGGGAGGCCCCCCATTGTACTTTATTTTTAGTTTTTCTTTTTATACATTCAAAAAAAAAAAATTTATCTTAGTTTGTTCAGTTTGCTTACCCACTTTTTTCATGTTTGTGCTTGTGGCTGTTCAGGTTTCAGTCCATTTACACCCTATCTGTACTGATGCTTTGTCTTTTAACATACCGTTAACATATTATTTGCCTTTGCTCCACGACCTTCTGGTCGGTTATTCTGTGACCTTGTCCTATCTACACCTCTTATCTCTTGCCCCACCGCTGCTTTACTTGCTTAAAACCTTTCACATTTCTAATATTTGCCAGTTCTGAAGAAGGGTCACTGACCTGAAACATTAACTCTGCTTCTCTCCGCAGATGCTACCAGACCTGAGTATTTCCAGCATTTCTTGTTTTTATTCCAGCGTTTCATTCCTGCTTTTGTATTCTGTATGTCAGCCAATAAAGGAAAGCATTCCATACACACACTACTTTATTTAGCTATCCTGCCACCTTCAGAAACCTGTGGACATGCACTTCAAGATTTCTCACTACTTCTACCCATCTCATATCCTCCCATTTATTGTGTATTCCCTTGCTTTGCTTGCCCTCCCCAAATGCATTACCTCTCTTGATTGGCAAATGGAATTCACTTTTCTGCCCACTCAACCAAACTACTGGTATCATTCTGGAGTCTACAGCTATCCTCTATCAACTACACGGCCAATTTTTGTATCCTCTGCAAATTTCCCAATCATGCCTCCCAAATTAAGTCCAAGTCATTAATCTGCATCACAAACAACAAGGGACCCAACACTTCCCTGTGGAACACCACTGGAAACCACTTACCATTTGCAAATACATCTGTCAAACATTACACATGATTTCCTGTCACTGAGCCAATTTTGGATTGAACTCTCCACATTCCCCTTTATCCCATGGGCTTCCTTTTACTTTTTCTGGCCATATACAATTATATTACAAGTGTAGTTAATACAGGTGTCTGGACACCTCTATCTCCAACTTCAGCCCTGATCTGAGCATGTTCAACTGTTTTCTCGAGCTGAGCATAACACACAAGGAAATCTATTTTAAATGCTTTTGCATTCATTAGAAGCCCTGGATATAGGTCAGAACAGAAGCTCCCTGATGGCTTTTAGTGTCGGTCTCTTTGCCCTGGTTTACTGTGAATTGATCTTTTTGTTTTTATTCCTCATTCTAGGGGGTGATGGTTGGAATGGGTCAGAAAGACAGTTATGTTGGTGATGAAGCTCAGAGCAAGAGGGGAATTCTGACCCTGAAGTATCCAATCGAACATGGCATTGTGACCAACTGGGATGACATGGAGAAGATCTGGCATCACACCTTCTACAATGAACTGCGAGTGGCCCCAGAGGAGCATCCAGTTCTCCTCTCTCAGGCACCTCTCAACCCCAAAGCCAACCGGGAGAAAATGACCCAGATCATGTTTGAGACCTTCAACACACCGGCCATGTATGTTGCCATTCAAGCCGTACTGTCCTTGTACGCCTCTGGCCGCACGACTGGCATTGTGCTGGATTCTGGTGATGGTGTGACCCACACTGTACCAATTTATGAAGGGTATGCCTTGCCTCATGCCATCCTGAGATTAGACCTGGCTGGCCAGGATCTGACTGACTACTTGATGAAGATCCTGACTGAACGTGGGTATTCCTTCACAACCACAGCCGAGAGGGAGATCGTGCGTGACATCAAGGAGAAACTTTGCTATGTGGCCCTCGACTTTGAATCTGAGATGGCGACGGCCAGCTCCTCTTCAGCCTTGGAGAAAAGCTACGAGCTCCCTGATGGCCAAGTCATTACCATTGGTAATGAGCGTTTCAGGGCACCAGAAGCCCTTTTCCAACCCTCTGTCCCTGGGATGGAATCTTCTGGGATCCATGAGACCTGTTACAACAGCATCATGAAATGTGATGTAGATATCAGGAAGGATCTGTATGCCAACACTGTCTTGTCTGGTGGAACCACCATGTACCCAGGTATTGCTGATCGGATGCAGAAGGAAATCACATCCTTGGCTCCGAGCACAATGAAGATCAAGATCATTGCTCCACCCGAGAGGAAGTATTCAGTGTGGATCGGAGGATCCATCTTGGCTTCTCTCTCCACCTTCCAGCAAATGTGGATCAGTAAGCAAGAGTATGATGAGTCTGGTCCCTCTATAATCCATCGCAAGTGCTTCTAACCTGCTGCAGGGCTTTTACTTGCCAGGTTTAGTTCACTTACAATATAACCTGCAGTCTCTGCTCTATCTTTGTATCCTGTTGCATACATCCTGCTTCCTTTTACAATTCCTCTTTCCACCTCTAACTCGAATTGGAATCTAAGTTGGGTACTGGAGACAGTTTTGTGAGTAGAGTTCAATTGCCTGTTAAGGGGAGGGTTGAAAGGAACATCACTCCTGTTTAGGAGCAGGTTTATCACATCTCTCCCAAAGGCCTCAATACTAATACTCAACATTGAGTAATGAATTTGTATCTTGCAATTTTAGAAGTAACTGCATTCTGAAATAAACCTTTGTCAAATGATTTCCTCTTGTCTATAATTAATTACATTTGATTTTTCTGTTCAGTAAAATCAGCAGTCACTTTCCTACCAAAAATCCTCAATCCAATAAAGGATTTATGGAGGAAATGAGTTGAACTTTTCCCACTCCAGTAGGAGTGATTTCTCCAAATGGAAGTCTGGAGCTGGTTTGTATAACCACCTGAATACTGTTTTTATTGTGCCCCCGCCGCCCCCCCCCCCCCCCCCCCCGGTCAGTAATGATACTGATTGGCAAAGTCTGAGGGGACCCTATGGCTTGCTCACCTGAATCAGAGGTTGTGGGTTTCAGTCCCAGTCCAGCACTCGAGCATAAATTCTAATGCTGCACTCGTAACATCCTCTGCATGAAACATTAAACCGAGGCCTCATCTGTCCCCTCAGCTGGCTGTCCAAGAACCCCTGGCACTCTCCGAGCAGGATGTTTATCCCTGGTGTCCTGGCTGATATTTATCTTCCAATAAACAGAACAGATGATCTAATTATCACATTGTTTTTATAGCAGCTTGTGTGCAAATTAGCTGCTGCATTTCCTGGATTACAATGCTACTTCACTGGCAGTTGTGGAGCATGCTTATAACTGCTTTCTTTATTCCTGTTGCTATTATGTGCTGGAGGTCACATGTGGAATAGTTTCTCAAATGACTTGACTGTGGTTACTGCTATTAACATAGCCAGATACTGCAATGAAGGAACCAAATCTTTCTGGTGGTTGTGGGGGAAGAGAGAGACTGGTTCACCATCCATTATGAATCACAGAATTGTGAGTATAGAAGGAAGCCATTCAGCCTATTTTCTGCACCAGCCCTCTTTAAATTTACAATTTTAATCACTTAGATGATGGCAAGGAAGATAAATTTGCAGATGACACAAAGATAGGTAGAAAAGTATGTTGTGAAGAGGACACAAGGAGGTTGCAGCCAGATATAGATAGGTTGAGTGAGTGGGCAAAAATCTAGCAGATGGAGTATAATGTGGGAAAATGTGAAGTTCACTTTGGCAGGAAGAATATAAAAGCAGCATTACTTAAACAGAGAATGACTGCAGAATTCCGAGGTGCAGAAGGATCTAGGTGTTCTGGTGCATGAGTCACACAAAGTTAGTATGCAGGTACAGCCAATCATAAAGAAGGCTAATAGAATGCTATCCTTTATTAGAAGAGGAATTGAAAATCAAAGTAAGGATGTTGTGCTTCAGTTTTACAGGGTATTGGTGAGACCACATCTCCAATACTGTATGCAGTTTTGTTATTTAAGGTAGAATGTAAGTGCATTGGAGGCTGTTCAGATGAGATTTATTAGATTGATACCTGGAATGAGTGAAATAAGAACAAGAAATGCTGGAACCACTCAGCAGGTCTGGCAGCATCTGTGGAAAGAGAACACCACCTCCTTTTTGATAATGAGATGACTGAGACTATCTACACTCCCTTCCCGAGGCTCATCATCCACCAAGTCCTTCTCTTTGGTGAATACTGATACAAAGTACTCATTTAGTACCTCGCCCATTTCCTCTGGCTCCACGCATAGATTCCCTTCTCTGTCCTTGAGCGAGCCAACCCTTTCCCTAGTTACCCTCTTGCTCCTTATATACGTATAAAAAGCCTTGGGATTATCCTTAATCCTGTTTGCCAATGACTTTTCATGACCCCTTTTAACCCTCCTGACTCCTTGCTTAAGTTCCTTCCTGCTGTCTTTATATTCCTCCAGGGATTCATCTGTTCCTAGCCTTCCAGCCCTTACGAATGCTTCCTTTTACTTTTTTGACAAGGCTCACAATATCCCGCAACATAGAACAGTACAGCCCCTTCGGCCCACGATGTTGTGCCGAACCTTTAACCTACTCGAAGATCAAACTACCTACATACCCTTCATTCTACTATCATCCATGTACCTATCCAAGAGTCGCTTAAATGTCCCTAATGTATCTGCTTCTGCTACCACCGCTGGCAGTGCATTCCACGCACCCACCACTCTCTGTGTAAAGAACCTACCTCTGACATCTCCCCGAAACCTTCCTCCAATCACCTTAAAATTATGCCCCCTGGTGATAGCCCTTTCCGCCCTGGGAAAAAGTCTCTGGCTATCCACTCTATCTATGCCTGTCATCATCTTGTACCCCTCCATCAAGTCACCTCTCATCCTTCTTCGTTCCAATGAGAAAAGCCCTAGCACCCTCAACCTTTCTTCGTAAGACATGCCCTCCAGTCCAGGCAGCATCCTGGTAAATCTCCTCTGCACCCTCTCTAAAGCTTCCACATCCTTCCTATAATGAGGCGACCAGAACTGAACACAATATTCCAAGTGTGGTCTAACCAGGGCTTTATAGACCTGCAGCATAACCTCGCGGCTCTTAAACTCAATCCCCCCGTTAAGAAGGCGTATGGTGTGTTGGCTTTCATTAACAACCCTATCATCTTGGGTGCCAACTTTGAGTGATCTATGGACATGGACCCCAGGATCCCTCTGTTCCTCCACACTACCAAGAATCCTGTCTTTAAGCCTGTATTCTGCATTCAAATTCGACCTTCCAAAATGAATCACTTCACACTTTTCCAGGTTGAACTCCATCTGCCACTTCTCAGCCCAGCTCTGCATCCTGTCAATGTCCCGTTGCAACCTACAACAGCCTTCCACACTATCCACAACTCCAGCAACCTTCGTGTCATCGGCAAACTTGCTAACCCAGCCTTCCACTTCCTCATCCAAGTCATTTATAAAAATCACAAAGAGCAGAGGTCCCAGAACAGATCCCTGCGGAACACCACTGGTCACCGAGCTCCAGGCTGAATACTTTCCATCTACTACCACCCTCTGACTTCTGTGGGCCAACCAATCTTGTATCCAGACAGCCAAATTTCCCTGTATCCCATGCCTCCTTACTTTCTGAATGAGCCTACCGTGGGGAACCTTATCAAACGCCTTGCTAAAATCCATATACACCACATCCACTGCTCTTCCTTCATCAATGTGTTTTGTCACATCTTCAAAGAATTCAATAAGGCTTGTGAGGCATGACCTGCCCCTCACAAAGCCATGCTGACTGTCTCTAATCAAACTATGCTTTTCCAAATAATCATAAATCCTGTCTCTCAGAATCCTCCCCAATAATTTGCCCACTACCGACGTAAGACTGACTGGTCTATAATTCCCAGGGTTATCCCTATTCCCTTTCTTGAACAAGGGAATAACATTTGTCACCTTCCAATCATCTGGTACTACTCCAGTGGACAGTGAGGATGCAAAGATCATCGCCAAAGGCGCGGCAATCTCTTCCCTCGCTTCTCGTAATAACCTTGGGTATATCCCGTCTGGCCCCGGGGACTTATCTGTCCTCATATCATTCAAAATTTCCAGCACATCCTCCCTCTTAACCTCAACCTGTTCGAGCATATCAGCCTGTTTCACGCTGTCCTCACAAACGACCAGGTCCCTCTCACTAGTGAATACTGAAGCAAAGTATTCATTTAGGACCTCCCCTACCTCCTCCGACTCCAGGTACAAGTTCCCTCCACTATCCCTGATCGGCCCTACCCTCACTCTGGCCATCCTCTTGTTCCTCACATAAGTGTAGAACGCCTTGGGATTTTCTTAATCCTCCCCGCCAAGACTTTTTCATGTCCCCTTCTAGCTCTCCTAAGTCCAGTTCCTTCCTGGCTACCTTGTAACCATCTAGAGCCCTGTCTGATCCTTGCTTCCTCAACCTTAAGTAAGCTTCCTTCTTCCTCTTGACTAGCTGTTCCACATCTCTTGTCATCCAAGGTTCCTTCACCCTACCATCCCTTCCTTGCCTCATCAGGACAAACCTATCCAGCAGTCGCAGCAAGTGCTCCCTAAACAACTCCACATTTCTGTCGTGCATTTCCCTGAGAACATCTGTTCCCAATGTATGCTCCCCAGTTCCTGCCTAATAGCATTGTAATTCCCCTTCCCCTAATTAAATATTTTCCCACCCCGTCTGCTCCTGTCCCTCTCCATGACTATCGGAAAGGTCAGGCAGTTGTGATCACTATCACCGAAATGCTCTCCCACCGAGAGATCTGCCACTTGGCCTGGTTCGTTGCCAAGCACCAAGTCCAACATAGTCTCCCCTCTAGTCGGCCTATCTACATATTGAGTCAGGAAACCTTCCTGGACACACCTGACAAAAACTGCTCCATCCAAACTATTTGCACTAAGGAGGTTCCAATCAATATTAGGGAAGTTGAAGTCACCCATGACAACAACCCTGTTACTACTGCACCTTTCCAAAATCTGCCTCCCAATCTGTTCCTCCGTGTCTCTGTTGCTATTGGGGGGTCTATAGAAAACTCCCAATAAAGTGACTGCTCCTTTCTTGTTTCTGACTTCCACCCATAATGACTCAGTAGACAAACCCTCCTCGACGACCTCCCTTTCTGCAGCTGTGATACTATCCCTGATTAACAATGCCACTCCCCCACCTCTTTTACCTCCCTCCCTATTCCTTTTGAAACATCTAAACCCCGGAACATCCAACATCCATTCCTGCCCCTGTGATATCCAAGTCTCCGTAATGGCCACAACATCGTAGCTCCAAGTACTGATCCATGCTCTAAGTTCATCACCCTTATTCCTGACACTTCTTGCGTTAAAATAGACACACTTCAACCCATCATACTGGCTGCAACTTTGCCCTGTCAACTGTCTAACCATCCTCACAGACTCTCTGCACTCGGTATCTGCCTGTTCAACAGTTACCCCATCCACTGATCTGTAGCTCCGGTTCCCATCCCCCTGCCAAACTAGTTTAAACCCTCCCGAAGAGCTCTAGCAAACCTCCCGCCCAGGATATTGGTGCCCCTCCAGTTCAGATGCAACCCGTCCTTCTTGTACAGGTCCCACCTTCCCCAGAAGGTATCCCAATGATCCACATAACTGAAGCCCTCCCTCCTACACCAGCTCTGTAGCCACGTGTTCAGCTGCACTCGCTCTCTGTTTCTAGCCTCACTCGCACGTGGCACTGGTATCAATCCTGAGATTACTACTCTGCTCGTCCTGCCTTTTAGCTTCCAACCTAACTCCCTATATTCGCTTTTTAGGTCCTCATCCCTTTTCCTAGCTATGTCATTGGTACCGATGTGTACCACGACTTCTGGCTGCTCCCCCTCCCCCTTACGAATCCTGTAGACTCAATCCGAGACATCCCTGACCCTGGCACCCGGGAGGCAACATACCATCCGGGAGTTTCGTTCACGACCACAGAATCTCCTGTCTGTTCCTCTAACCATTGAATCTCCTTTCACTATCGCTCTCCTATTCTTCCCCCTTCCCTTCTGAGCCACAGAGCCAGGCTCAGTGCCACAGACCTGGCCGCTGTGGCTTTCCCCTGGTAGGTCCCCCCCCCACAACCGTATCCAAAACGGTATAATTATTATTGAGAGGAACGGCCACAGGGGATCCCTGCACTGTGCGCCTATTCCCTTTCCCTCCCCTGACGGTCACCCAGCTACCTTTATCCTGTGGCTTAGGTGTCTACTTCCCTATAACTGCTCTCTATCACCCCCTCAGCCTCCCGCATGTTCCCTAACGCGGTCTGCGAGGAGCTGGAGTTGGGTGCACTTCTCGCAGGTGAAGTCAGCAGGGACACCAGTGGTGACCCTTACCTCCCACATCCTGCAAGAGGAGCATGCAACTGCCCTAGTTTCAATCCCCTCTGCACTAAATGGACAACAGAGAATAAAAACAAATAAAGGAAAACCTTACCTTACCAAACCCTCCACACAAGAGTCCTTTTTTTTTGGTTAGAGGAGGAGGATGGGTGGGAGACACTACAGGTGTAGTGTTTCAGGTTTAGCCACTGCCCGAATATACAAGTTCACTTACCCAGCAGTCCCCGTGTCCGCGTCCGCCGAATCACGAGGTAAGTACTTTATAGTGAAACTTACCTTCCCAGCTGCCCCCTGGCTCGCACTATCACCGCTACCGCTGATCAAAAGGTTCCCGAAACTTGCCAAACTTATCCTTCTTCCTCACAGGAACATGCTGATCCTGGATTCTAATCAACTGACGTTTGAAAGACTCCCACATGTCAGATGTTGATTTACCCTCAAACAGCCGCCTCCAATCTAAATTCTTCAGTTCCTGCCTAATATTGTTATAATTAGCCTTCCCCCAATTTAGCACCTTCACCCGAGAACTACTCTTATCCTTATCCACAAGTACCTTAAAACTTATGGAATTATGGTCACTGTTCCCGAAATGCTCCCCTACTGAAACTTCGACCACCTGGCCAGGCTCATTCCCCAATACCAGGTCCAGTACGGCCCCATCCCTAGTTGGACTATCTACGTATTGTTTCAAGAAGCCCTCCTGGATGCTCCTTACAAATTCTGCCCCATCCAAGCCCCCAGCACTAAGTGAGTCCCAGTCAATATAGGGGAAGTTAAAATCACCCACCACCACAACCCTGTTACCTTTACATCTTTCCACAATCTGTCTACATATCTGCTCCTCTACCTCCCGCTGGCTGTTGGGAGGCCTGTAGAAAACCCCCAACATCGTGACTGCACCCTTCCTATTCCTGAGCTCCACCCATGTTGCCTCGCTGCATGACCCCTCCGAGGTGTCCTCCCGCAGTACAGCTGTGATATTCTCCTTAACCAGTAATGCAACTCCCCCACCCCTTTTACATCCCCCTCTATCCCGCCTGAAGCTTCTAAATCCTGGAACATTTAGCTGCCAATCCTGTCCTTCCCTCAACCAAGTCTCTGAAATAGCAACAACATTATAGTTCCAAGTACTAATCCAAACTCTAAGTTCATCTGTCTTACCTGTTATACTTCTCGCATTGAAACAAATGCACTTCAGACCACCAGTCCCGCTGTGCTCCGCAACATCTCCCTGCCTGCTCTTCCTCTTAGTCTTACTGACCTTATTTACTAGTTCCCCTTCATTTACTTCACTAGCTGTCCTACTGCTCTGGTTCCCACCCCCCTACCACACTCGTTTAAACCCTCCTGAGTGACGCTAGCAAACCTTGCAGCCAGGATATTTGTACCCCTCCAGTTTAGATGCAACCCGTCCTTCTTGTACAGGTCCCATCTGTCCCTGAAGAGATCCCAATGGTCCAGATATATGAAACCCTCCCTTCTACACCAGCTGTTCAGCCACGTGTTTAGCTGCACTATCTTTCTATTTCTAGCCTCACTGGCACGTGGCACAGGGAGTAATCCCGAGATTACAACCCTAGAGGTCCTGTTTTTTAACTTTCTACTTAACTCCCTAAACTCCCCCTGCAGGACCTCGTCACTCTTCCTGCCTATGTCGTTGGTACCGATGTGTACCTCAACCTCTGGCTGTTCACCCTCCCCCTTCAGAATGCCCCCTGTCCGTTCAGAGACATCCTTGACCCTGGCACCAGGGAGGCAACATACCATCCTGGTGTCTCTTTCACGTCCACAGAAGCGCCTATCTGTGCCCCTGACTATAGAGTCCCCGATAACTATTGCTCTTCTGCACTATGCCCCTCCCTGCTGAACAACAGTGTCAGCCGTGGTGCCACTGCTCTGGCTGCTGCTGTTTTCCCCTGATAGGCCATCCCCCCCAACAGCATCCAAAACGGTATACTTGTTAGAGAGGGGGATAGCCACAGGGGATTCCTGCACTGACTGCCTGCCCGTTCTAGTGGTCACCCATCTATCTGCCTGTACCTTGGGTGTAACCACTTCTCTAAAACTCCTGTCTATGATGCTTTCTGCCACCTGCATGCTCCTAAGTGCAGCCAGTTGCCTCTCCAACCCATCCATGCGGTCTGTGAGGAGCTGCAACTGGGTACACTTCTGGAGATGTAGTCGTCCGGAATGCTGGAAGCATCACGGACCTCCCACATCTCACAGGTGAAGCACTTCACCCCTCTAACTGACATTTCTAGCACTAATTAATTTAAGATAAATAAATACTTATTAAATCCTTACTAAATTGTTATCATAACTATATAGTCCCTAGTGCTAGATTCCTACTATAAATATTAAATGCTATCGAAATACAGTCATCTCCTCCCTCTGGTTGAAATACTCTACTTATTAATGAGTTAATTAGGGTTTTAAATCAATTTTTATCAATGTTTTATATTCAAAATCAGTAAAAAAAAAATCCCGACTAGCCAATCAGGTCACAGCTTTCTGTGACGTCACTTTCAGTTTTTTTTACCAGAGGTAAGTTTTTTTATACTTACCGGTCCGGATCTCCGCCCTCCGAGTCTTCTCCCAGTCAGCTGTGCTCTTTGGAAGCTCTCGACTCCCCTCACTCTGAGGACAGGGAGGAAATGAAAGCAGCTCCTCGCTCCCTCCTTACCAAACTTCCTCAGTTACCAAACTTCCTCAGTTACCAAACTTCCACAGTTACCAAACTTCCACAGTTACCAAACTTCCACAGTTACCAAACTTCCTCAGTTACCAAACTTCCTCAGTTACCAAACTTCCACTGTCGCACCCTAGTGGAAACAAAGTCAGCACTTTAAGATGGCTCACTTTTATACTGACTCACTCTAGCCCCCTGAAAACTGGTTTAAGCCACTTCTCTAATTAACAAGGTGCAGCTGCAAGCAGAGCCTGAGTGAACCCTGTTTAAAGCTGTTTTAAAACTCACCTTCTCCAACCCTAACAGCAACTGTTAAATTAATCCGCTAAATAAAAGACAGATTAGATTTAAGATAAAATTAACCCTCATTATCCTCAGTTACCAAACTTCCACTATAGCACTCTAATGCAACCCAAGTCAGCACTCCAGTGACCATGAAACCATTGTCGATTGTTGTAAAAACCCATCTGGTTCACTAATGTCCTTTAGGGAAGGAAATCTGCTGTCCTTACCTGGTCTGGCCTACATATGACTCCAGATCCACAGCAATGTGGTTAACTCTTACATGCCCTCTGAAATGGCCCAGCAAGCTACTCAGTTGAATCAAACTGCTACAAAATCTAAGAAACAGAATGAAACCGGACGGACCACCCGGCATCAACCTAGGCACCGGAAATGACAACGGCAAACCCAGCCCTGTCGACCCTGCAAAGTCTTCCTTACTAACATCTGGGGACTTGTGCCAAAGTTGGGAGAGCTGTCCCACAGACTAGTCAAGCAACAGCCTGACATAGTCATACTCACGGAATCATACCTTAGAGACAATGTCCCAGACACCACCAGTGCCATCCCTGGGTAAGTCCGGTCCCACCGGCAGGACAGAGATGGCAGCACAGTGGCATACAGTCAGAAGGGACTCCGGACCCCATGAAGTGTCATAGCATCAGGCCAAACATGGGCAAGGAAACCTCCTACTGATTACCACTTACTGTCCTCCCTCAGCTGATGACTCAGTACTCCTCCATATTGAATAGCACTTGGAGGAAGCACTGAGGGTGATAAGGGTACAGAATGTACTCTTGGTGGGGGACTTCAATGTCCATCACCGAGAGTGGCTCGGTAGCACCATTACTGACCGAGCTGGCTGAGTCCTAAAGGACATAGCTGCTAGACTGGGTCTGGGGCAGGTGGTGAGGGAACCAACAAGAGGGAAAAATATACTTGACCTCATCCTCACCAATCTACCTGTCATAGTAAATATTGGTAGGAGTGAAAACTGCACAGTCCTTGTGGAGGCAAAGTCCTGTCTTCCCATTAAGGATACCCTCCATCATGTTGTGTGGCACTATCACTGTGCTAAATGGGATAAATTTCAAACATATCTCGCAACTGTGCGCTGTGGGCCATCAGCAGCAGCAGAATTGTATTCAACCACAATCTGTAACCTCATGGCCCGGCATATCCCCCACTCTACTATTACCATCAAGCTGGGAGACCAACCCTGGTTCAATGAAGAGTGCAGGAGGGCATGTCAGGAGCAGCACCAGGCATACCTCAAAATGAGGTGTCAACCTGGTGAAGCGATAACCCAGGACTTCTTGCGTGCCAAACAGTGGAAGCAGCATGCAATAGACAGAGCTAAACGAACCCACAACCAACGGATCAGATCTAAGTTCTGCAGTCCTGCCACATCCAGTTGTGAATGGTGGTGGACAATTAAACAAGTAACAGGAGGAGGTGGCTCCACAAACATCTCCAACCTCAATGATGGGGGAGCCAAACACACCAGTGCAAAAGAAAAGGCTGAAGCATTTGCAACAATCTTCAGCCAGAAGTGCTGAGTGACTGATCCATCTCGGCCTCCTCCTGAAGTCCCCAGCATCACAGATGCCAGACTACGGTCAATTCCAAGTGATACCAAGAAACGGCTGAAGTCACTGGATACTGCAAAGACTATGGACCCTGACTTGTGCTCCAGAATTTGTGGTACCCCCAGCTAAGCTGTTCCAGTACAGCTACAACACTGGTATCTACCCGGCAATGTGGAAAATTGCCCCGGTATGTCCTGTGCACAAACAGCAGGACAAATCCGACCTGACCAATTACCACCCTATCAGTCTTCTCCCAATATCAGTAAAGTAATGGAAGGTGTCAACAGTGCTATCAAGTGGCACTTGTTCAGCAATAGCCTACTCACTGACTCTCAGTTTGGGTTCCACCAGGGCCGCTCAGCACAGCCTTGGTCCAAACATGGACAACAAAGCTGAACTCGTGAGGCGAGAGTGACTGCCCTTGACATCAAGGCAGCATTTGACCGAGTCTGGCATCAAGGAGCCCTAGAAAAACTGGAGTCAATGGAATCGGGGGGAAAACTCTCTGCTGACTGGAGTCATATCTAGTACAATGGAAGATGGTTGTAGTTTTTGGAGGTCAATCATCTCAGCTCCAGGACATCACTGCAGGAGTTCCTCAGAGTAGTGTCCTAGGCCCAACTAACTTCAGTTGCTTCATCAATGACCTTCTCTCCATCATAAGGTCAGAAGTGGGGATGTGCACTGATGATTGCACAATGTTCAGTATCGGTCACAACTCCACAGATAATGATGCAGTCTGTGTCCAAATGCAGCAAGACCTGGACAACACCCCATGGACTGCAGTGGTTCAAGAAGGCAGCTCACCACCACCTTGTCAAGGGCAATTAGAGATGGGCAATGAATGCTGGCCTAGCCAGTGACACCCACATTGCAGGAAGGAATAAAGAAAAAGAATCTTTTATGCACCCTCTCTAAAGCCTTCAGATCTTTCCTCAAGTGCGGCGCCCAGACCTAGAACTAGTGTCTTATTCAAGATCAACATAACTTCCTTGCTCTTGTACTCTATGTCCCTATTAATAAAGCCCAGGATACTGTATGCTTTATTAACCGCTCTCTCAACCTGTCCTGCCACCTTCAATGATTTATGCACATATACACCAGGTCCCTCTGCTGCTGCACCCACTTTGGAATTGTAGCCTTTATTTTATATTGTCTCTCCATGTTCTTCCTACCAAAATACAAGGCTACAGCCCAAGTGCTGGAAAATGGGATTAGAATAGGTCAGTGCTTGATGGCTGGCACAGACACGATGGGCTGAAGGGCCTGTTTCTGTGCTGTTTGACTCTATGACTCTAAAATGAATTACTTCACATTTCTCTGCGTTCAACTTCATCTGCCACCTCTCTGCCCATTCCACCAACTTGTTTACGTCCTTTTGAAGTTCTACACTATCCTCCTCACAGTTCACAATTAGAGATACAGCACTGAAACAGGCCCTTCGGCCCACCGAGTCTGTGCCGACCATCAACCACCCATTTATACTGATCCTACACTCATCCCATATTCCTACCAAACATCCCCACCTGTCCCTATATTTTCCCTACCACCTACCTATACTAGTGACAATTTATAATGGCCAATTTACCTATCAACCTGCAAGTCTTTTGGCTTGTGGGAGGAAACCGGAGCACCCGGAGAAAACCCACGCAGACACAGGGAGAACTTGCAAACTCCACACAGGCAGTACCCGGAATCGAACCCGGGTTCCTGGAGCTGTGAGGCTGCAGTGCTAACCACTGTGCCACTGTGCCGCCACAATGCTTCCTTATCTTCCACACATTTTGAAATTGTGCCCTGTACACCAAGGTCTAGGTCATTAATATATATCAGGAAAAACATAAAGAATGTAGTCAATTGAAGGATAGGAAGGGGGCAATGGTACATTGCCTCACTATTACTAGGGTAAGAGATATTGTGGAGGGCATAGAACATTCTGCAGCAGGAAGGGGAAGGGTGGAACTCTGTTTTCATGCCACAACCAACAACATGGAGGGAAAGGGTTAAGGTTCTGCAGTTAGTTTAAGGAGCTCGGGAGGAACGTAAAGCAGGGCATCAAAGGTAGCAATCTCCAGAATATTCCTAGTGCCACATGCGAGTGAGAATAGATTTAGCAGGATACGGCAGGTTAATGCATGGTTAGAGACATGGTGCAGGAGAAAGAGCTTGAGATTCCTGCGACATTAGGAGCAGGTCTGTGGCAGCAAGGACCTGTTAAAGATAGACAGTTTGCACCTAAAGAGGTGAGACCAATATCTCTGCAGGTCTGTTAACTAGTGCTGATGGGGAGGGTTTAAGCTAATTTAGCAAGGGCTTGGGCATTAAGGTTACTAACATTTTTGAAAAGTGTGCAGAGGATGGGGAAAGACAGTTAGAAATAATACAGAATTAGATGGGACCATGGAAAATAGAGGCCTTAATTAATTTTGGAATGAGTGTGTAATGTTGCAAGTTCAAATAGCCACATGGGAATATAATGTGGTGATAACGAAGGCCTGGGTGCAGTAAAGGAAGATTGGATGCTTAATATTCCTGAGTACAAGGTATTTGGGGAAAATAGGGAAGGGGAAGAAAGGAGAGGGTAACAGTTTTGATGAAGGAAAACATTAGTGCTCGAAAAGAGTTTATCATATGTGAAAGGGAGAAATGTGAAACAGTTACTAAAATAATACCTTTGGATAAAGCTGACTTTAATGCAGAGACAGAAACTGTCCACAGTAAACTGGGCAAATCTGAATGGCTAAAATGAAAATCAAGCGGGCTGCTTTATCCTGGATGGTGTCGAGCTTCTTGAGTGTTGTTGGAGCTGCATCCATCCAGGCAAGTGGAGAGTATTCCATCACACTCCTGACTTGTGCCTTGTAGATGGTGGACAGACTTTGGGGAAAGGGGAGGTGAGAATTATCCGCTGCAGAATTCCTAGCCTCTGACCTGCTCTTGTCGCCATGAAATTTATATGGCTACTCCAGTTCAGTTTCTGGTCAATGGTAGCCCCTAGGATGTTGATAGTGGGGGATTCAGCGATGGTAATGCCATTGAATGTCAAGGGGAGATGGTTAGATTCTCTCTTGTTTGAGATGGTCATTGCCTGGCTCTTGTGTGGCGTGAATGTTACTTGCCACTTATCAGCCCAAGCCTGGATATTGTCCAAGTCTTGCTGCATTTCTACACGGACTGCTTCTGTATCTGAGGAGTCACGAATGGTGCTGAACATTGTGCAATCAGCAGCGAACATCCCCACTTCTGAGCTTCTGATTGAAGGAAGGTCATTGATGAAGCAGCTGAAGATGGCTGGGCCTGGAACACTACCCTGAGGAACTCCTGCAGTGATGTCCTGGAACTGACATGAACAGTAACAGCTTGGTTAGGGGCGCGGCTAGTTCTGGAGCACAAGTCTTCAGTAATATTGCCAGAATATTGTCAGGGCCCATAGCCTTTGCAATATCCAGTGCCTTCAGTCATTTCTTGATATCTTGATCTGAGATACAGAACCAGTTTATAACTCTAAGAGACAAGAGTTCAACTTGCCAGAAAAGACAGCCAGGACAACTAAAGAGATAAGAGGCAACACCAAACTAAAAGCATACAAGAAATAGCACTAATCCTGGTGAAAAGGAAAGGTACATCCAACAGCAAAGGGTGACAAAATAGATACTAAGAGCCACACAAAGGAATATGAAAAGAAACTTGCAAGGGATATCAATCAACACATTTTTATACCTGCATTAGGGGGAAAAAGTGATCAGGAGCAATGTGGATCCCTTAAACTGATGATGGAAATATTGCTAATGACAATAAGGAAATAGCAGACATGCTGTATATTAGTTTGTTGGTGTTTACTAACATAGAAACACAGAAAATAGGAGCAGGAGTAGGCCTTTCGGCCCTTTGAGCCTGCTCCGCCATTCATTACGATCATGGCTGATCATCCAACTCAGTAACCTATTCCGGCTTTCTCCCCATATCCTTTGATCCCTTTAAACCCAAGAGCTATATCTAACTCCTTCTTGAAAACATACAATGTTTTGGCCTCAACTGCTTTCTGTGGTAGCGAATTCCACAGACTCACCATTCTCTGGGTGAACACATTTCTCCTCTACGAATAGTGATTTCCTTCAGTTCCTCTCTCTCACTAAGCCCTGTGTTCCCCAACATTTCTGGTATGATATTTGTGTCCTCCTTTGTGAAGATAGAACCAAAGTATGCATTTAGTCGGTCAGCCATTTCTTTATTCCCCATAATAAATTCCCCTGTTTCTGACTGTAAGGGATCTATATTTGTCTTCAACAATCTTTTTCTCTTCACATACCTACAGAAACTTTTACAATCAGTTTTCATGTTCCCACAAGCTTGCTCTCGTACTCTATTTTCCCCTTCTTAATCAATCCCTTGGTCCTCCTTTGCTGAATTCTAAACTGCTCCCAATCCTCAGGTCTGTTGTTTTTCCTGGCAAATTTATATGCCTCTTCCTTGGATCTAATGCTATCTTTAATTTTCCTTGTAAGCCATGGTTTGGCTACCTTTCCCGTTTTACTTTTGCGCTCTTTAAATGTTTGCCATTGCTTATCCACCGTCATCCCTTTAAGTAATGTTTCACAATCCGTCATGGCCAACTCGCACCTCATACCTTCGTAGTTTCCTTTACTAAGGTTCAGGTCCCTTGTCTCATAATCAACTATGTCACTCTCCATCTTGATGAAGAATTCTATCATATTATGGTCACTCATCCCCAAGGGGGTCTCACACCACTAGATTGTCAATTATTCCCCTCTCATTACACAATGCCCAGTCTAGGATGGCTTGTTCTCTAGTTGGTTCCTCAACGTATTGGTCCAGAAAACCATCCCGTATACACTCCAAGAATTCCTCCTTTACAGTATTGTGACTAATTTGATTTGCCCAATCTATTAAAGATTAAAGTCACCCATAATTACAGTCATTTACGTCTCTAATTTCCTATTTAATGCCATTCCCAACATCACCACTACAGTTTGGGGTCTATATACAAGCCGCACTAATGTTTTTTGCCCCTTAGTGTTTCTCAGCTCTACACATACAGATTCCACATCGTCAGAGCTAATATCTTTCCTCACTATTGCGTTAATTTCCTCTTTAACCTGCATTGCAACTCCCCCACCTTCTGCTTTTTGTCTGTCCTTCCTAAATAATGAATACCCCTGGATGTTCATTTCCCATCCCTGGTCACCCTGCAGCCATGTCTCCGTAATCCCGACTATATCATACCCGTTTACATCTATTTGCGCTATTATTTCATCCACTTCATTGCGAATGCCCCGCGCGTTAAAACACAAAGCCTTAAGGCTTGTCTTTTTAACATTACTTGTCCCCTTCCCATTATTTTTCACTGTGTCCCTGTTTGATTCTGGCCCTTGATTTCTCTGCCTATCACTTTTCTTATTCCTCTTACTGTCTTTTGTTCTTGTCTTTGATCCCCCCTCCTCTGACTCCTTGCAAAGGTTCCCATCCCCCTGCCATTTTAGTTTAAACTCTCCCCAACCACTCTCGCAAATACTCCCCCGAGGACATCAGTCCCAGTCCTGCCCAGGTGTAACCCGTCCAGTTTGTACTGGTCCCACCTCCCCCAGAACCGGTCCCAATGCCCCAGGAATCTAAAATCCTCCCCCTCACGCCATCTCTTCAGCTGTATTCATCCAATATATCCTGCTATTTCTACTCTGACTAGCACGTGGCACTGGTAGTAATCCTGAGATCACTACCTTTGAGGTCCTACTTTTCAACTTACTTCTTAGCTCCCTATATTCTGCTTTTAGGACCTCATCCTTTTTTTTTACCTATGTCGTTTGTACCAATGTGTACCACGACCACTGGCTGTTCACCCTCCCCCTTCAGAATGTCCTGTAACCGCTCTGAGACATCCTTCACCCTAACACCAGGGAGGCAACATACCATCCTGGAGTCTCTTTTGCAGCCACAGAAACGTTTATCTATTCCCCTTACAATTGAATCCCCTATAACTATTGCATTCCCACACTTTTTACTCCTCCCCTGTGCAGCAGAGCCAACCGTGGTGCAACGAATTGGGCTGTTGCTGCTTTCCCCTGAGAGGCCATTCCCCCCAACAGTATCCAAAGCAGAATATCTGTTTTTCAGGGGAATAGCCACAGGAGATTCCTGCACTGCCTGCCTAGTCCTCTTTCTCTGCCTGGTGGTCACCCATTCCCTTCCTGCCTGTGGGGTTTGAGCCTGCAGTGTGACTACCTCTCTATACGTGCTATTCATGATACTCTCCACCTCATGGATTCTCCACAGTGTCGCCAGCTGCCGCTCCAGCTCTGAAACCCGGGCTTCCAGGAGCTGCAGCTGGACACACTTCCTGCACACATGCTGGTCCCGGGCACTGGAATCGTTCCCGCTTCCAACATAGAGCACGAGGAGCACACCACAGCTTTGAGCTCTCCTGCCATGACTTAACCCTTTAAATTTTTTTAGATTGATTGATTGATTGGAGATACAGCACTGAAACAGGCCCTTCGGCCCACCGAGTCTGTGCCGAACATCAACCACCCATTTATACTAATCCTACACTAATCCCATATTCCTACCAAACATCCCCACCTGTCCCTATATTTCCCTACCACCTACCTACACTAGTGACAATTTATAATGGCCAATTTACCTATCAACCTGCAAGTCTTTTTTGGCTTGTGGGAGGAAACCGGAGCACCCGGAGAAAACCCACGCAGACACAGGGAGAACTTGCAAACTCCACACAGGCAGTACCCGGAATTGAACCCGGGTCCCTGGAGCTGTGAGGCTGCGGTGCTAACCACTGCGCCACTGTGCCGCCCTATTAAACCTTCTGGAAGATCTTAATGTCCAATAATATCAGTTATTCTAGTGCCCTTCTTCCCTGGTCCTCGTTACTACAGAACTCCCTAAAAAACACTACTTACTATATTTGAAAAAAACGTTAAACTTTTAAACATTTCTTACCTGAGATACTTACCCAGCTATTTAGAGCTATTCCCCAACAGCAGTGACTCACCAACCAATCACCTTGAAGCTCTCCTGTGACATCACTGTTGGCTTTTTTTCCCCAAAACTCCGGCGCGCTGCCGCTGCACTTTTAAACTGTGCCGGTTTCACTCAGTCTCACTCCTTCCCGCTGCCACTGCACTTTTAAACTGTGCCGGTCTCACTCAGTCTCGCTCCTCCCCGCTGCCGCTGCACTTTTAAATTCTGCCGGTTTCACTCAGTCTCGCTCCTTCCCGCTGCCACTGCACTTTTAAACTGTGCCGGTCTCACTCAGTCTCACTCCTTCCCGCTGCCACTGCACTTTTAAACTCTGCCGGTTTCACTCAGTCTCACTCCTTCCCGCTGCCACTGCACTTTTAAACTGTGCCGGTCTCACTCAGTCTCGCTCCTCCCCGCTGCCGCTGCACTTTTAAATTCTGCCGGTTTCACTCAGTCTCGCTCCTTCCCGCTGCCACTGCACTTTTAAACTGTGCCGGTCTCACTCAGTCTCACTCCTTCCCGCTGCCACTGCACTTTTAAACTGTGCCGGTCTCACTCAGTCTCGCTCCTTCCCGCTGCCACTGCACTTTTAAACTGTGCCGGTCTCACTCAGTCTCACTCCTTCCCACTGCCACTGCACTTTTAAACTGTGCCAGTCTCACTCAGTCGAACTATACTCTACTCTAGACGAAGAGGTCAGTGTGCCAGACGTCCTAAGGAAACTAATTGAATCAAGGTTGTTATAACCGCGGCGGGAGTAATGCACTGTCAATTCAGTCCCGTCACTCCATAGGTCGCAGCATATAATTAAAATTTTCCACCCAACCGGAAAACAAACAAATTAAACACTTTAGTAAACCCTGGAAGTAAAACAAGGTAAACCAGGTATCTTTAGACAACAACAAATTAACTATTTATTTTTAAAAAACTAAATCTTAAACAGTATTACGATAAGCCTATGTCTAAAGACATTATAATTTCTTATTTTAATCTAACTCCCCCATTCACACACATACACTCAAAAATGACAATAGTTAACCAGTTTTTCAAAGTGGAGTTTTTAAAATTCTGTCTCTTAAGAATAAATAAAATAAGTAAGTCTTTGTGGATTACGTTCCTGGTGAATGAGGTATTCTAATGTGAAAATAGTGCCTTTAAGGCTTGCCAGGGATCAGTATTGCTTTAAGAACCAGCAAGCCTTAGGAGTTATAGGAAGGTGCATTTTTGTTGCCTTAGGAGACTGCGATTCAATGGGTGCATTCTCATTACCATAGATACAGCCACAGGGAGTGAGTAGCAAGCAATACGTTTGTTACAATTCAATTTTGAACTGGCTTTGAGTTGAAGACAGTTTGTTCTAACAGAACACAGACACAGAGACATACAGCCACAGCTGGTGTTGGCACCTGAAGAGCTCTCAACCATTTAAACTGAAGGAATAGGATTTTAGTCTGTTTAATTATTATCTCTCAAAATTCTAAAACATCAAGCCAAAACAGAGATCCATGGTAATTTAAATTGAAGGAAGGGAAGTTAGACTGTGGCAATCTTTTATCCCTCAAAAACTCTAAAGTCAGATTGATTCTGTTGAAAGTGTTTGCAAGTCATTAATTGTTGAAATGTGCTGGAGAAGAAAAGCAACATTCTGTGAGGACTTCGAGCAACATCCTATGAGGACTTCAAGCAACTTTCCGTGATGACTTCAAGCAACATTGGACTGTAAATTTGCAAGGACTCTAATTTTTTCTATTTCAAATGTTGTTTATATCTTCATAGTGTTTAAGAATTTCATTCTTCTAATTAATGAGTTAATTTATTGATTTAAAGATACCTGGTTTGGGGGGAATTGATAGATGGTACAATTTGGCTGGGTCTTTCTTTAATTTGAAAAGTTTCAAATGATATGAGAGCCAATCTGTGGAGTGACAGGATTGAATTAACAGTGCATTGGTCCCACCACAATCAAAATCGTATATTTTGATTGGGGGCTTTGAAAGGAGCAGTCGGTCGTAACATATTTATTGAGGCTCGTGCGCGTCTTGAGTAACATATGAAGAGAGATTGAAAAGGCTCGGGTTGTTTTCCTTAGAACAGAGAAGGATGAGGGGGGACATGATTGAGGTATACAAAATTATGAGAGGCATTGATAGGTTAGATAGGAAGAGACCTTATCCCCTAGCGGTGGGCTCAATAACCAGGGGGCATAGATTAAAAGTAAGGGGCAGGAGGTTTAGAGGGGATTTGAGGAAACATTTTTTCACCCAGAGGGTGGTTGGAAGCTGGAATACACTGCCTGAAGGGGTGGTACAGGCAGGAACCCTCACAACATTTAAGAAGTATTTAGATGAGCACTTGAAACGCCATAGCATACAAGAACAAAGAACAGTACAGCACAGGAACAGGCCATTCGGCCCTCCAAGCCTGCGCCGATCTTGATGCCTGTCTAAACTAAAACCTTCTGCACTTCCGGCGACCGTATCCCTCTCTTCCCATCCTATTCATGTATTTGTCAAGATGCCTCTTAAACGTCTCTATCGTACCTGCTTCCACCACCTCCCCCGGCAGCAAGTTCCAGGCACTCACCACCCTCTGTGTAAAAAACTTGCCTCGCACATCCCCTCTAAACTTTGCCCCTCGCACCTTAAACCTATGTCCCCTAGTAACTGACTCTTCCACCCTGGCAAAAAGCTTCCGACTATCCACTCAGTCCATGCCACTCAGAACTTTGTAAACCTCTATCATGTCGTCCCTCCACCTCCGTCGTTCCAGTGAAAACAATTCGAGTTTTTCCAACCTCTCCTCATAGCTAATGCCCTCCAGACCAGGCAACGCCCTGGTAAACCTCTTCTGTACCCTCTCCAAAGCCTCCACGTCCTTCTGGTAGTGTGGCGACCAGAATTGCACGCAATATTCTAAGTGTGACCTAACGAAAGTTCTGTACAGTTGCAGCATGACTTGCCAATTTTTATACTCTATGCCCCGACCGATGAAGGCAAGCATGCCGTATGCCTTCTTGACTACCTTATCCACCTACGTTGCCACTTTCAGTGACCTGTGGACCTGTATGCACAGATCTCTCTGCCTGTCAATACTCCTAAGGGTTCTGCCATTTACTGTATACTTCCCACCTGTATTAGATCTTCCAAAATGCATTACCTCACATTTGTCCGGATTAAACTCCATCTGCCATTTCTCCGCTCGAGTCTCCAACCGATCAATACCCTGCTGTATCCTCTAACAATCCTCATCACTATCCGCAACTCCACCAACCTTCGTGTCATCCGCAAACTTACTAATCAGACCAGCTACATTTTCCTCCAAATCATTTATATATACTATAAACAGCAAAGGTCCCAGCACTGATCCCTGCGGAACACCACTAGTCACAGCCCTCCATTCAGAAAAGCACCCTTCCACTGCTACCCTCTGTCTTCTATGACAGAGCCAGTTCTGTATCCATCTTGCCAGCTCACCTCTGATCCCGTGTGACTTCACCTTTTGTACCAGACTGCCATGAGGGACCTTGTCAAAAGTTTTGCTGAAGTCCATATAGACAACATCCACCGCCCTTCCCTCATCAATCATCTTCGTCACTTCCTCAAAAAACTCAATCAAGTTAGTGAGACATGACCTCCCCTTCACAAAACCATGCTGCCTCTCACTAATAAGTTCATTTGTTTCCAAATGGGAGTAAATCCTGTCCCGAAAAATCCTCTCTAATAATTTCCCTATCACTGACGTAAGGCTCACCAGCCTATAATTTCCTGGATTATCCTTGCTACCCTTCTTAAACAAAGGAACAACGTTGCAGCAGCTTATTCGGGAGCAGAGAGTGTGAGCGAGTGAGCAGCTGGGAAGGTCAGTTTCAGCTTAAACTTAATTCCCTTTTGTTTTCGGCGGACCAAGGGGCTGCTGGGTAAGTAAAACCCGATATATTTGGGCCTTTTCTGAACCCGAGAAATGACACGGGTAGTGTCTCCCACCCGCCCTCCTCCTCTAACCAAAAAAAAAAGGACTCAGTGGTGTGTAGATAAGGTAAGGCTTTATCTACTTTTTTTTTATCGTGTGATTGGTAAAAACTTTTCGTTCCTTTTTCATTTTTTCTAAGTTTCAGACTAAGTTAAGCTTAAGATTAAAAATGGCAGGAGATCTCAGACCCGTGTTATGCTCATCTTGCTCAATGTGGGAGCTCAGGGACACGGCTGATGTCCCTGACTCCTTCACGTGCAGGAAGTGTGTCCAGCTGCAGCTCTTGTTAGACCGCATGACGGCTCTGGAGCTGCGGATGGACTCACTTTGGAGCATCCGCGATGCTGAGGAGCTTGTGGATAGTACAGTTAGCGAATTGGTCACACCGCAGATTAGGATTGCTGAGGGAGAAAGGGAATGGGTGACCAAAAGACAGAGAAAGAGCAGGAAGGCAGCGCAGGTGTCCCCTGCGGTCATCTCCCTCCACAACAGGTATACCGTTTTGGATACTGTTGAGGGAGATGGCTCACCAGGGGAAGGCAGCAGTAGCCAGGTTCATGGCACCGTGGCTGGCTCTGCTGTTCGGTAGGGCGGCAAAAGGAGTGGAAGGGCTATAGTCATAGGGGATTCGATTGTAAGGGGAGTAGATAGGCGGTTCTGTGGTCGAAAACGAGACTCCCGAATGGTATGTTGCCTCCCAGGTGCACGGGTCAGGGATGTCTCAGATCGGCTGCAGAACATTCTGAAGGGGGAGGGTGCACAGCCAGTTGTTGTTGTGCACATAGGCACCAATGATATAGGTAAAAAACGGGATGAGGTCCTACAAGCAGAATTTAGGGAGTTAGGAGCCAAGTTAAAAAGTAGGACCTCAGAGGTAGTAATCTCAGGATTGCTACCAGTGCCACGTAATAGTCAGAGTAGAAATGAAAGAATAGTCAGGATGAATGCGTGGCTTGAGAGATGGTGCAGGAGGGAGGGGTTCAGATTTTTGGGACATTGGGACCGGTTCTGGGGGAGGTGGGACTATTACAAATTGGACGGTCTACACCTGGGCCGGACTGGAACCAATGTCCTTGGGGGTGCTTTTGCTAACGCTGTTGGGGAGGGTTTAAACTAATGTGGCAGGGGGTTGGTAACCAAATAAGGAGGTCAGTGGACAGTAAGGAGGTAGTAACTAAAGCCTGTAAGGAACTAGATAATGAAGTCAGCATGACTAAGGGTAAGAGTAGGAAGGGAGCAGATGATGAAAGCAAAGGGACTGGTGGTCTGAGGTGCATTTGTTTTAATGCAAGAAGTGTAGTAGGTAAGGCAGATGAACTTAGGGCTTGGATAAGTACCTGGGAGTATGATGTTATTGCTATTACTGAGACTTGGTTAAGGGAAGGGCATGATTGGCAACTAAATATCCCAGGATATCGATGCTTCAGGCGGGATAGAGAGGGTGGTAAAAGGGGTGGAGGAGTTGCATTACTGGTCAAAGAGGATATCACAGCTGTGCTGAAGGAAGGCACTATGGAAGACTCGAGCTGTGAGGCAATATGGGCAGAACTCAGAAATAGGAAGGGTGCAGTAACAATGTTGGGGCTGTACTACAGGCCTCCCAACAGCGAGCATGAGATAGAGGTACAAATATGTAAACAGATTATGGAAAGATGTAGGAGCAACAGGGTGGTGGTGATAGGAGATTTTAATTTTCCCAACATTGATTGGGATTCACTTAGTGTTAGAGGTCTCGATGGAGCAGAATTTGTAAGGAGCATCCAGGAGGGTTTTCTAGAGCAGTATGTAAATAGTCCAACTCGGGAAGGGGCCATACTGGACCTGGTGTTGGGGAATGAGGCCGGCCAGGTGCTTGACGTTTCAGTAGGGGACTACTTTGGGAATAGTGATCACAATTCCGTAAGTTTTAGAATACTCATGGACAAAGATGAGAGTGGTCCTAAACGAAGAGTGTTAAATTGGGGGAAGGCCAACTATACCAAAATTCGGCAGGAGCTGGGGAATGTAGATTGGGAGCAGCTGTTTGAAGGTAAATCCACATTTGATATGTGGGAGGCTTTTAAAGAGAGGTTGATTAGCGTGCAGGAGAGACATGTTCCTGTGAAAATGAGGGATAGAAATGGCAAGATTAGGGAACCATGGATGACAGGTGAAATTGTGAGACTAGCTAAGAGGAAAAAGGAAGCATACATAAGGTCTAGGGGGCTGAAGAAAGACGAAGCTTTGGAAGAATATCGGGAATGTAGGACCAATCTGAAACGAGGAATTAAGAGGGCTAAAAGGGGTCATGAAATATCTTTAGCAAACAGTGTTAAGGAAAATCCCAAAGCCTTTTATTCATATATAAGGAGCAAGAGGGTAACTAGAGAAAGGATTGGCCCACTCAAGGACAAAGGAGGAAAGTTATGCGTGGAGTCAGAGAAAATGGGTGAGATTCTAAACGATTACTTTGCATCGGTATTCACCGAGGAGAGGGACATGACGGATGTTGAGGGTAGGGACAGATGTTTGATTACTCTAGGTCAAGTCGGCATAAGGAGGGAGGAAGTGTTGGGTATTCTAAAAGGCATTAAGGTGGACAAGTCCCCAGGTCCGGATGGGATCTATCCCAGGTTACTGAGGGAAGCGAGAGAGGAAATAGCTGGGGCCTTAACAGATATCTTTGCAGCATCCTTAAACACGGGTGAGGTCCCGGAGGACTGGAGAATTGCTAATGTTGTCCCCTTGTTTAAGAAGGGTAGCAGGGCAAATCCAGGTAATTATAGACCGGTGAGCCTGACGTCAGTGGTAGGGAAGCTGCTGGAGAAGATACTGAGGGATAGGATCTATTCCCATTTGGAAGAAAATGGGCTTATCAGTGATAGGCAACATGGTTTTGTGCAGGGAAGGTCATGTCTTACCAACTTAATAGAATTCTTTGAGGAAGTGACAAAGTTGATTGATGAGAGAAGGGCTGTAGATGTCATATACATGGACTCCAGTAAGGCGTTTGATAAGGTTCCCCATGGGTAGGCTGATGGAGAAAGTGAAGTCGCATGGGGTCCAGGGTGTACTAGCTAGATGGATAAAGAACTGGCTGGGCAACAGGAGACAGAGAGTAGCAGTGGAAGGGAGTTTCTCAAAATGGAGACGTGTGACCAGTGGTGTTCCACAGGGATCCGTGCTGGGACCACTGTTGTTTGTGATATTCATAAATGATTTGGAGGAAAGTATAGGTGGTCTGATTAGCAAGTTTGCAGACGACACTAAGATTGGTGGAGTAGCAGATAGTGAAGGGGACTGTCAGAGAATACAGCAGAATATAGATAGATTGGAGAGTTGGGCAGAGAAATGGCAGATGGAGTTCAATCAGGGTAAATGCGAGGTGATGCATTTTGGAAGATCCAATTCAAGAGTGAACTATACAGTAAATGGAAAAGTCCTGGGGAAAATTGATGTACAGAGAGGTTTGGGTGTTCAGGTCCATTGTTCCCTGAAGGTGGCAACGCAGGTCAATAGAGTGGTCAAGAAGGCATACGGCATGCTTTCCTTCATCGGACGGGGTATTGAGTACAAGAGTTGGCAGGTCATGTTACAGTTGTATAGGACTTTGGTTCGGCCACATTTGGAATACTGCGTGCAGTTCTGGTCGCCACATTACCAAAAGGATGTGGATGCTTTGGAGAGGGTGCAGAGGAGGTTCACCAGGATGTTGCCTGGTATGGAGGATGCTAGCTATGAAGAGAGGTTGAGTAGATTAAGATTATTTTCATTAGAAAGACGGAGGTTGAGGGGGGACCTGATTGAGGTGTACAAAATCATGAGAGGTATAGACAGGGTGGATAGCAAGAAGCTTTTTCCAGAGTGGGGGATTCAAATACTAGGGGTCACGAGTTCAAAGTGAGAGGGGAAAAGTTTAGGGGGGATATGCGTGGAAAGTTCTTTACGCAGAGGGTGGTGGGTGCCTGGAACGCGTTGCCAGCGGAGGTGGTAGATGCGAACACGATAGCGTCTTTTAAGATGTATCTAGACAGATACATGAATGGGCAGGAAGTAAAGAGATACAGACCCTTAGAAAATAGGCGACATGTTTAGGTAGCGGATCTGGATCGGCGCAGGCTTGGAGGGCTGAAGGGCCTGTTCCTGTGCTATAATTTTCTTTGTTCTTTGGCTATTCTCCAGTCCCCTGGGACCTCACCTGTAGCTGATGAGGATGCAAAGATTTCTGTCAAGGCCCCAGCAATTTCTTCCCTTGCCTCCCTCAGTATTCTGGGATGGATCCCATCAGGCCCTGGGGACTTATCTACCTTAATGCTTTGCAAGACGCCCAACACCTCCTCCTTTTTGATAATGAGATGACTGAGACTATCTGCACTCCCTTCCCTAGACTCATCATCCAGCAAGTCCTTCTCTTTGGTGAATACTGATGCAAAGTACTCATTTAGTACCTCGCCCATTTCCTCTGGCTCCACACATAGATTCCCTCCTCTGTCCTTGAGTGGGCCAACCCTTTTCCTGGTTACCCTCTTGCTCTTTATATACGTATAAAAAGCCTTGGGATTCTCCTTAATCCTGTTTGCCAATGGCTTTTCATGACCTCTTTTCGCCCTCCTGACTCCTTGCTTAAGTTTCTTCCTACTTTCTTTATATTCCTCAAGGGATTCATCTGTTCCTAGCCTTCCAGCCCTTCCGAATGCTTCCTTTTTCTTTTTGACTCGGCTCACAATATCCCTTGTTATCCAAGGTTCCCAAAACTTGGCAAATTTATCCTTTTTCCTCACAGGAACATGCCGGTCCTGGATTCTAATCAACTGACGTTTGAAAGACTCCCACATGTCAGATGTTGATTTACCCTCAAACAGCCGCCCCCAATCTAAATTCTCCAGTTCCTGCCTAATATTGTTATACTTCGCCTTCCCCCAATTTAGCACCTTCACCCGATGACTACTCTTATCCTTATCCACAAGTATCTTAAAACTTATGGAATTATGGTCACAGAGGGTAATGGTCGAGGGTTGTTTTTGTGAGTGGAAGCCTGTGACCAGTGGTGTACCACAGGGATCGGTGCTGGGTCCCTTGTTGTTTGTAGTGTACATTAATGATTTAGATGTGAATATAGGAGGTATGATAAGTAAATAAGTAAATTGGTGGTGTCGTAAATAGTGAGGAGGAAAGCCGTAGATTACAGAACAATAGAGATGGGCTGGTAAGATGGGCGGAGCAGTGGCAAATGGAATTTAATCCTGAGAAGTGTGAGGTGATGCATTTTGGGAGGACTAAC